>NC_057799.1:544229003-544264831 GCF_018294505.1 Triticum aestivum
CGCGGGCCGGCCTCGGGCCGTTGGCGTGCCACGTGGCCGGAAAGCCTGCCAGCCCACGCGCGTGACGGGACGTCGCCGCAGGGAGGGGGCCCGCCACGTCCACGCCCCGGCCCAGGCGCGGATCCTTTGTATCCCGAAACCGCCCGCACATTCCGTGCGGCCGTTTCGGCTCGCACTTATGCGTAATAAACGCGAGACGTGGGGGGAGTGGGCGCAGTTAATCCCACGTCTCCCCCCCACGTCCGGCCTCTTCGGCCGCGTGAGGCTATAAGTAGGGGGAGGTGGAGGGCGGCAGGCCCTCGCACGCTCCTCCTACTTCCACCGCCTTCCTGCCTTGCTCGTTCTCGCGACAGCGCTTCGCCGCCGCGCTCTTCCTCCGCACGCTCCTCCGCCGCCGTGCTAGCTTCCGCTATGCCTCCCCACGTAGAGCAGCTTGGCGGGGATTGGGACAGCTCCATCGTCCATAACGATCACATCGACTTCCTCCGCGACACCCTGCGTCTGCCTAGCACGGACAAAGTGGAGGTCCGCCTCGCGCCGGAGAAGGAAATCAGGCCGGCGCCGCGGGAGGGCGAGCGGGTGGTCTTCCGCTCACACTTCCTGCGCGGCTTCGGCCTGCCAGTGAGCGCCTTCTTCCGCTCCTGGCTGGAATTCTATCAGCTCCAGCCACACCACCTCACCCCCATTGCGGTGGTGCTGCTGTCGGCCTTCGTCACCCTGTGCGAGGGCTATCTTGGCGTCCTCCCCACCCTCGAGCTCTGGGGGGAGTTCTTCCAGTCGAAGCTGGGCACGCGTGTGCGGGGCGTGCCGGCTCAGACCGGCGCCTTCATCGCGTCACGGAGATCAGGCGCCGACAACCCCTTCCCCATCATCACACTGATCCAATCGGTGAAGAAGTGGCAGAAGTCATACTTCTACGTGCGGAGCATCGCTCCCCGGGGCGACTACCTCAACTTGCCGGCCTACGTGGCCAGCCCACCGGCGGGCAGGCTGCCCCAGTGGTCCTTCCGGGCCGTGACGCTGTCGCAGGGAGGAAACGCCGCCATCGCCCGCCTGCGGGTGATGGTCCAGTCGGAGGGCCTGACGGGGCCCGACCTCCTGGCCGCGTTCGTCACGCGCCGGGTCCTTCCGCTGCAGAGCCGGCCTCATCTGATCTGTCAGATGAGCGGCCAGCTCGATCCAAGCCGAATGTGCACCAAGGAGATCCCGCAGCCCGACGCCGCCAACATGGTGAATTACCTCGCCAACTGCCAACTTTCCAAAGACTAGCAATTCGGCAAGGAGCCATACAGCCGCGCCAATCCTCCGCCTACGGTACGCTCCCCTCGTCTCTTTTTCTCTCTCTCTCTCTCTCTCAGCTTTGTCGCCGAGTTCTTCTGGGCCGACTCTAACTCAGTCGGCTTGCTTTTTTGGCAGAGTCCTCTGCTTCGGCCGGCCGACGGGACAGACGTGGAGCGCCGCTTCGTCCCCGACCGGACCGAACACGACCAGGAGGACCCCGACCTGGGGGCGGTCCATATGGAGGATGCCGTCGAGCCGGCCGGCGGTCAAGCCGGCGGCGAAGCAGGCGGCTCCGGGTTCACCGCTACCTTCGACGACTGGCCGGACGAGGACGAAGCCGAAGCCGTCCCGCCCCGCCAGCCGGCATCCGGACGCGGCGCGGGCTCCTCTGGCGCGCAGCCTGCTCGGGGTAGAGGCCAGAAACGTCGCGCCACCCAGGGCATGTTCGGTAGCCGGACGAAGAAGCCCAGGGGTGGGGCGGCAGCCACTAGGCGGGAAGAGGCGGCCGCGAAGGCGGCTCGCTTCCGCAAAGTGGTGAAGCAGCCGCAGACTGTGTCGGCGTAAGTTCTCTCTTTCTATGTACTGTCCTTCTTTCTTTCCTTTGGTGGTTCTTGAACCTTCGTCTTCTTTTTCAATGGTCAGAGCTCCGCTGTCACTTGAGCGGGCGGCTGCCGGCTCCGTCGTCGAGTCGCCAGGGGGCTCTGGGAGCACCACCCGCCGCGTAGATCCCCGCGCCGCCCTCCTGGAGGCGACGGAAAGGAACGCGCGAGAGGTGCGGGAGGAGCAGGAAGCGCGAGAGGCGGAGGCACGGAGGACAGCCGCCGCCCAGGCAGCTCGGGAGGAGGAGGCGGCGAAGGCGCTCGCCGAGGCCGCAGCCAAGGCCCAGGCAGAGGCCGAGGCCGAGGCGGCGGCAGGGGAGGCTTTGATGGTCACCCCCCTGCGCACCATGGCGCCGGGGGACGTGGATCCCTCGCCAGGGGGAGCCAGCGGTTCCTAGCCAGGGCTGGGAGGAAGAGGCGACGACGTCATCATCTTGGGGGAGGCGCCGGATCCGACTCCTCCGACTAGGGCAGCCCAAGGCGGCCAGCCTGAGCCTGCGCCCGCATAGTCGGCGGAGGGCGAACCGGCCGCGGGAGCTGAGGTGGCGGTCCGGGTTCCGCCAAGCCGGCGTGCAGGGAAGGCCGCGTCGGAGCCGCAGAAGGCTGCGTCGGAGCCACAGCCGGCCGTGGGCTCGAGCTCGTCGGCCCGAGACGCGGAGGCGGCCAGCGCTACCTCGGGGTGGACGCCGGGCGGAGGGACAGCTGTGGTGAACGTCGCTGCACAAGACGTCCGGACCCGGCTCCAAAGCCAAGCCGCGGCGCTGAGGCAGTTCACCGATGAATTCCTCGCAACGCGGGAAGCCATCCGGGTTAGTATTCTCATCTTGTTCTTTCTTGATCTTGATTTCTCTCGTGGGGGCGCGTCAGCGCACCCACTGGGTGTAGTCCCCGAGTTCCGAGTCGGCTGCTGAGCAGGCGGCTTGGAACTTCTTGGAGATTTTGTCTTTGCTGCTTTTGTTCTCACTTCGGTCTTCTGTCCGTCTTGCAGGACTACCACAACCTCCGAGCGGCCGCCTTCAACTCCCAGGCTCGGGAGCTGACTCAGAAGACCGCCAATCTTACTGAGAGCCGAGGTATGCGACTTGAACTTTATCTCATGTGGGGGCGCGTCAGCGCACCCACTGGGTGTAGTCCCCGAGATTCGGGCCGACTGCTGAGCAGTCGGCTCGGATCTTCCTTGATGATTCCTTATTGTTCTTCTTCTTCTTCTATCTCTGCAGCGGCCAACGCCAGTCTGAGGGCACAGCTGGGGGAATCCCAGACTGCTCTTCGTGCCAAGGACGCAGAGCTCGCCGCCTTGGTGCAGGAGCGCGACCGCCTGGTCAGGAAGCTGGCCGACCAGGAGGAAGGCCACAAGGCTGCGCTGAAGGCTGCGCAGGATCGCGAAGCCACCCTCCAGGCCGAGTTCGAGACGGAGGCGGCCGGCTGGGCAGAGGCCAGGCAGACTCTGGTCTCCGGCTATGGTCAGATTGAGGATCTGGTTGACGGTAAGTCGTCTACCCCTTCATCCTTTCTTGCCATCTGCTACTTTGACTTGCTTTTCTGATTTTGGTGTTCTTCTTTTCTTTCTCCTTCCCGCAGAGTACTTCCCTGGCTACTCAACTTCCGCCAACCAGGCCATCGAAGCCCGTCGCCAGGCGAAGAGGCAAGCCGGCTTCGAGATCTCGCCAACCGCCGGCCGCTCGCTGGAAGAACAGCTCCTGGCGATCCAGGCTTGCATCCAGCCGGCTCATAGGCTGCTCCACCGGCTTCAGCGCACGGGATCGCAGGTCTTGGCTGCCCTCTGGCCCGGCCAAGTGGTCCCTCGCACCCCCAGTCGGACCGCCGACTGGCTGGAGGTGGCAGTCGGCCGCTTCGAGCCTTGGAAGGCGTCAGCAGCTCGCTCCGGCGCCAGGCGGGCGCTGGAGTTCGTCAAGGCCTGGTATCCCGGCCTGAACCTGGACCAGCTGGCTACCTGGCGGCAGCAAGCCGACACGGAGCTGGAGCCGGCGCGGCCGGCCATCATTCGGCGGGCTTCAGCGATCGGCGACTACACCGACACCAACGTCTTCGCCCCCGAGGTGGACGACAATGGAGTCGCCCAGCTGGAAGATTGGTTCGGGCTGGACCCGGCGTACGGCGAGGATTCGGCGGAGGAGATCGACTCCAGCGACGAGGGCGAAGAGGAGGAGGAGGAGGGTGAAGACGCCGAGCCGGCTGGCGGAGTAGCCGGCCGGCCTGACCGCGCCTCCAGCACTACGTCGCGTGCGAGAGCGTCTCCTGCCGCGGGAGGTGGTCAAGCCGGGACCAGCTAGGCGGCCACTCCTTTAGCCGGCGAGGCCGCCTTCACCGACCAGCTCGGCCTTCCTGTCGCGCCTTAGTCTTCTTTCTTTTGTTTTCCTGTCTTGTTACTTTTGAACAATGTTTGGTTAAGTCTGCACAATTCCACCCACTGGGTGTATTCGAACTCAAGTCTGTTGCCGGCCTGTGGGCGGCTTTATGTATATAAATTATGCAATCGGTCTTTCCTTGTACTTTCGCTTTTTGTCCTTCTGCTTTTTTCCTTTGCCGCCCTCCCTTGGTTGCCGCCTCCCTAGTCAAACAGTTGCTCTGCAATCTGTAGTCGGGGAGTGCCTGGCCGATTGGGGAGGGGGAAGTACTTTTAGCTTTGCCGGACTTAAGCTAAGTTTTTGAGGAAGCCGGCCAGCCGGCTGCTTTGACAGCCGGCAGGCATATATGGAAGCCGTCTCTTTGCTATATAGGTTAGTTGTTCCTTAGTCGTTTTTCGTGTGGGCGTCCTTTCTGTCTTCTCTCTTGCTAGTCGGACAGTCAGTTCTTTGAGCTGCGACTTTCAACAAGAGAGGACTTGGGAGCCGGCGCACTACTTTGCTGACTTCGGGAAGAACTTTGAATATAGCTCAAGGCGGCCAGTCCCCGGGCCGACTAGTCGGACCCGGTGCCGGACAAGAATGAGAAATGTAATAATACATTCAAGGATATGACACTCGTCATTCATAGATAAATAAAAAGGCAGTCCCCGAGTGCTGTTCGGGGGGCCTGTTGGTTTGTATTTAATACAAAAGGGGTAGCGTGATACACACTGCTTTTCAGCTGAAAAACCGTCTTAGGAGGTTTGCGTTCCATGGTCGCTCTGACTCCTTGCCGGAGTCGTCTCTTTTGCGTGCTCTTGGCTTTTGCGCGTCGATCAAGTAGTAGGAGTCATTGCCGAGTGCCTTGCTGATGACGAAGGGGCCTTCCCAAGGGGCCGAGAGCTTGTGCTGGCCGGCTGTTCGCTGGATCAGCCGGAGCACAAGGTCGCCCTCATGGAAGTATCTTGGCTTGACCTTGCGGTTGTAGTAGCGGCGCAGGCCTTGCTGGTAGATGGCGGACCGGCTGAGGGCTAACAGCCGGCCTTCTTCCAGTAGGTCGACGCCGTCTTCTCTTGCTTCTTTGGCTTCCTCCTCCGTGTACATGGTGACCCGAGGCGAGTCGAACTCGATGTCTGTTGGGATGACAGCCTCGGCACCGTACACAAGGAAGAATGGAGTGAAGCCGGTTGACTTGTTGGCTGTAGTGCGCAGACTCCAGAGGACAGCCGGCAGCTCTTCGAGCCAGCAGCCGGCCGACCGCTCCAGTGGTACAACCAGTCGGGGCTTGATGCCGGAGAGGATAAGTCCATTTGCTCGCTCAACCTGGCCGTTTGACTGCGGGTGGGCCACGGACGCTAAGTCCAGTCGGATGCCCTGCGTCGCGCAGAAACGTGCCAGTGCGCCTTTGGCGAAGTTCGTGCCGTTGTCGGTGATGATGCTGTGCAGCACGCCGTACCGAGTAGTGATGTCGGTGATGAATGTCACGGCAGTCGGCCCGTTCAGCTTCTTGATGGGCTTGGCTTCGATCCACTTTGTGAACTTGTCCACCGCAACGAGTAGATGTGTCATGCCACCGCAGGCTGTCTTGAAAGGGCCCACCATGTCCAGTCCCCAGACGGCAAAAGGCCAGGTGAGGGGAATGGTCTTGAGGGCAGAAGCCGGCAGGTGTTGTTTGGAACTGAAGACTTGACATCCTTTGCAGCTCTTGACTATTTCTTTAGCATCCTCCAAGGCAGTCGGCCAGAAGAACCCATGGCGGAAAGCCTTGGCCACGAGGGATCTTGAGGCGGCGTGATGGCCGCATTCGCCTTGGTGGATGTCTTTGAGGATTGCCACTCCTTTTTCTGGCTCAACGCAACGCTGGAAGACTCCAAGGACGCTGCGCTTCACGAGCTCCCTGTTGATTATTGTGTATGCTGCGGCTCGTCGTTGCACTAGTCTTGCTGTGATCTCATCAGCCGGCAGCTCTCTGCTGACTTGGAACTTGAGGATGGGCTGGGCCCATGAGGGAGCTGTGACTTCTTCTGCTGTTAATGTGGCCACCATGACTCGGGTGGGTGGGTTGGGTGTTGCATTGGAGTCGACCACCGCTTCTTGTGTCGTTGCAGTCCCCGGGCCGACTGCTGCAGTCCCCGGGCCGGGTTCTGAAGTCCCTGGGCCGGGTGCGACTACGTCAGTCCCCGGGGCAGTCGTCGAAGTCCCCGTGCCGCCTGCGGGATTTCTTGAGCCGGATCCGGCTGTTTCTGGCGCAGGCGGTACGAAGATGGAATCCGACTCTGGAGACGGCTTGATGGACGGCTTGAGTAGGCGCTGGAGGGAGACGCCGGTCGGTATGGCTTGTCAGGGTGGAGCCGATCCGTGCTAGGGCATCTGCTTGGTTGTTGTGGGCCCTTGGCACGTGAAGGAACTCGCACCCTTCGAAGTATCCGCTCATCTGCTGGACGAGGAAACGGTAGCTCGCCATGTTCGCGTCCTTGGCGTCCCAGTCGCCAGATGATTGCTGGACCTCCAAGTCTGAGTCGCCGTAGCACAGGATCCGGCGTATGCCGAGTTCTTTGGCTAGCCGGAGCCCATGTACGAGCGCCTCGTACTCGGCCACGTTGTTGGAGGCGGCGAAGTGGATCTGCAGCGTGTACTTGAGCTTGTCGCCTTTGGGAGAGGTGAGGACGATGCCGGCTCCCAAGCCGGTGCGCATCTTGGACCCGTCAAAGTGCATCCGCCAATGGGTAGAGTCGGGAGCCGGCGGTAGGTACTGGGTCTCGGCCCAGTCGACGAGGAAGTCGGCCAATGCTTGCGACTTGATGGCGGTGCGGGGTTGATAGAAAATCGTGTAGGGCGCCAAGGCAATGGCCCATTTGGCCACCCGGCCGGATGCATCCCGGCTGCCTATGATCTCGGCGAGCGGGGCAGTGCACACGACCGTGATGGGGTGCTCTTGGAAGTAGGGCTTCAATTTCTTGGCAGCGAAGTACACCCCATAGCACATCTTCTGGTAGTGCGGGTAGTTTTGCTTTGAGCTGGACAGTACCTCGCTGAGATAGTAGACCGGCCTCTGGACCAACTGGGCTCGGCCTTCCTCCGGGCGCTGGACCACAACAACAGTGCTGACGACTCGGCTTGTCGCGGCGATGTAGAGGAGCATGGGCTCCTTCTCAGTCGGCGCAGCCAGGACAGGCGGAGTGGTCAACATTTTCTTCAACTCATGGAAGGCTTGGTCGGCTTGATCATTCCACTCAAAGTGAGTGGACTTCTTCATGAGTCGGTACAGGGGGAGAGCCTTCTCTCCTAGTCGGCTGATAAAACGGTTCAGGGAGGCTAAACAGCCAGTGAACTTCTGCACATCTCGCAGCTTGGTGGGAATCTCCATCCTCTCGATGGCCTTGATCTTGACAGGGTTGCACTCAATGCCGCGTTCGGAGACCAGGAAGCCTAGCAGCTGGCCGGCTTGCACTCCGAACACGCACTTCTCGGGGTTAAGCTTGATCTGGAATCGGCGCAAGTTGGCAAATGTTTCCTTCAGGTCTTCCAGCAAGGTACCACGCTTCTCTGTCTTCACCACAATGTCGTCTACGTAGACGTGGGCATTTCTGCCGAGTTGTTTCAAGAGACATTTCTGTATGCAACGCTGAAAAGTGGCACCGGCGTTTCTCAAGCCGAATGTCATTGTCAGGTAGCAGAAAGCTCCAAAGGGTGTGATGAAGGCAGTCTTCAGGCGGTCAGCCGGGTCCAACTTGATCTGATGATACCCTGAGTATGCATCCAAGAAACTTAACAGCTCGCATCCGGCTGCGGAGTCTATCACTTGGTCAATCCGTGGCAAAGCAAACTGATCCTTTGGGCAGGCCTTGTTCAAACTCGTGTAGTCTATACACATGCGCCACTTGTTATTCTTCTTCAAAACCAGAACTGGATTGGCAAGCCATTCTGGAAAGAACACTTCCATGATGAAGCCGGCTGCAAGGAGCCGGGCTATCTCTTCTCCCACGATTCTTCGCTTCTCTTCTGATAGTCGGCGGAGGGGTTGCTTGACCGGCTTCGCATCAGCTCGGACATGTAATTTGTGCTCGGTGAAATCCTTCGGGACACCCGGCATGTCCTTTGGGGACCATGCAAAGATGTCTCGATTCTCACGGAGGAAGTCAGCGAGCTCGCCTTCCTATTTACTGTCCAAGTTCGCCCCAATTACGGCGAACCTCTCCGGGTGCTCCGGGTCTAGAGGTATCTTCTTTGTCTCTTTTGCAGGCTGGAAGGAGCCCTGCGCATCACAGTCCTTGGGGTTGGGGGACAAGGCCGGCTGCTTGCTGGCCATGGCCACAACCCGCTGCAACATCTTCTTCTCTTCGGCCACCACGAGGGACTCGGCCAGCCGGCTGCTGGCCATGGCGCACTCGATGGACTTCTTATAGTCGCCGGCTACCGTGATGATCCCCTTCGAGCTCGGCATCTTCATCTTCAGGTAGGCGTAGTGGGGCACGGCCATGAACTTGGCCAACGCAGGTCGGCCAAGCAGTGCATGATAGGGGCTCTCCAAATCCACCACCTCGAACCATATTGCTTCCCGGCGAAAGTGATCTTTGTCTCCGAAGAGAACATCCATCTTGATCTTGCCGATTGGATAGCAAGATAGGCCGGGTACGGTACCATGGAAGACGGTGCAGCTCGGCATGAGCTACTTTGCTTTGATGTTCAGCTTGTCCATGGTATCGCGGTACAGTATGTTGATACTGCTTCCGCCGTCTATCAGGATGCGGGAAAATCTGGCAGCTCGCCTCTCCGTCGCAAGGGTGACGTCCAAGACCATAGCATAGGAGCCAGGCGAAGGCATCACCTCTGGGTGGTCGGCCTGGCTCCAGCTGATGGGCTTTTCCGACCAATGCATGAACTCGGCGGTGCTAGAGGTGACTGCGTTTACTTCTTGGTGCTGCCGGCGTCGGCTGCGCTTGTCGTCGACTTGACTTGTGAAGACGACGTAGGCGTCGTGCGCTTCGGGGAACTCGTCTTGGATGGTGCCGACTGCCGGCCGGGCCGCCGGCTGCTGGGGAGCTGGAGGCGGCGGGCCGAGAGGCGGAGGCGGCACCATCCCTTCGCCCTTGGTGATGCGGGTGAGCCAGTGGCATTTCCGTGTTGTATGGTTGGACGGCTTCGCGCCGCTGTGGAACTTGCAGGGAGCATCGAGTGCTTGTTCGTAGGAGAAGGACGGCTGCCAGGGCGGCCGGCCACCCTTCTTCTTGGGAGCGGGCCGCTCTTCGGGCTGCTCTTCTTCAATTGTGGCCACCTGCCGACTAGAGGAAGTCGGCATGGGGCCCTTGCGCTTGTGGTCGTTCTGGTAGGGGCGCCGGTTAGGGTCGCCAGCCGGCGTCTTGGGAGCCGGAACAATTACTTTCCCCGAAGCATCTACTCGGAGCTCGGTCTTCATGGAGGAGTCGGCGGTGGCGTACTTGTCAGCGATGACTAGTAGCTCGTCGAGGGTAGCCGGCTCGTTGCAGAGGAGTCGGTGCTTGAGGAGGGTGCCCTCTCGGCACCCGGCAGTGAAGTACTCGATGGCCTGGACCTCGTGCACTCCCTCGTAGGAGTTGCGGAGCTCGGCCCATCGCGTGAGGTAGTCGCGGGTCGACTCGTTGGGCCCCTGGACGCAGAGGGAGAGCTGGCGAGGCTTGGGAGGCCGCTTGTAGGTCCTGGTGAAGTTGCGGACGAAAACTTCGGTGAAGTCCAGCCAGCTGTTGATGCTGTAGGGCTTGAGGCTGTTGAGCCATGTGCGCGCCGTGCCTTGCAGCATCAAGGGGACGTACTTCACGGCGACGCGCCGATTGCCGTTGGCGATGCTGACGGCTGTGGAGTAGTCGACGAGCCAATCTTCCGGCTTCATCGAGCCGTTGTACTTGGGTGTGTCTCTGGGGAGCGAGAACCCTTTGGGGAAGGGCTCGTCGCGGATGCGGGGGCCAAAGCATGGCGGGCCGACATCGTATTCTTCTTCTAGCGCCAAGGATCGAGCAAGGCGGTCGATCCTGTGGCGGGCGTCGTTTTCGCCGACTCCTTCTCGGCGGCCGAGTCGGTCGCCAAGAGTCGGATGGGTGACAGGCGGTGGAGTGAGGCGTCTTTCTCTTCGAGGCGGGGGAGAGGCAGGTTTTCCTGGTGCTCTACAGCTCGAGGGCGGCCATCCGCGTCGCGCTCGATGGTAATGCGAGTCCGGCTGCGGCTGGCAGCCGGCTCCTTGTCTTTCTTCTGGTGCGCGCCGCTCGCAGTCGGCGAGCGGGACGTCGTGGCGTGCTCCCGGCGCGGGGGATGGCTATCAGCTCGAGCGCCGGCTTCGTGCCGTTCTGCATCCGCGTCGATCAGCTGCTGGATCCGTCTTATCATATAGGGGAGCTCATCGGCTCCCAGCCCATTGAGCTCCTCTGCAGCCGCCTGAGCGGCTCGCAGATTCTCGAGCGGGGTGGCGTAGACGGGGCGATCTGCGCCCAGCACGCTGGCAACGGCTGCGCCGCGCTTCTGGACGAAGCCGGCTCGGCTCGGGCCGCTAGGCGGCGGCGTCCCGAAGGCGGCGCCGTCGACTTCGCGCTGGTGGGCCTCGGCAAGGCATCTATCGAGGCTATCTTCTTGCCCTTCGCGATGAGGGCAAGGCGGCGTGCCTCCAGGGTCTCGGCGTCGGCGTCGGCCGGGATGGGGACGAAGAGGTCGTGCATCGCCGCTTGCTGAGCGTCGCGGGCGTTCTCGCCCGAATTGGAGACGTGGCTGATGACCAACACTTCAGTGACAGCGCTGCTGCCGCTGTCAGCTCGAGGGAGGGGGTCGTCGAAGACCACCACGTCGGAGGGGTAGGCGTCGAGCGACGCGGTGTCGGAGTCGATGAGCATCGGGTCGGTGGAGCCAACCGACTCCATGTCCGCAGCGGGCTCGCTGGAGACGTGAAGTTGGTCGAGGAGGCTGACGAGGCGGCTCTCGGGGTAGTCGGTGCCTGCGTCGGACGCAGGCTCGTCGGAGATGCGAGTCTCGCCAAGCAGATCGGCGAGGCGGTTCGCTGCGCAGGCATCGTCGACGCCTTGCAGCGCGTCGGGGCAAACGCCATCGGGCGCAGCAGGCGGGCTGCGCTCGCGGGGAAGGAAGAGGGTTCCCGTCCAGAATAGGTCTCCGGACGACGGTGCACCTGGCCCCACGGTGGGAGCCAAATGTCGGGTGGTTGGTGCGACATATGCCAAGGGATGGCTTATCATTGTGGGAGCCAATAAAACGTCGCCGGTGCCCGGAAACGGGATGAGGCGAAGACATGCACGCCGGCGAATCTTACCCAGGTTCGGGGCTCTCCGAGGAGATAACACCCCTAGTCCTGCTCTGCGGGGTCTCCGCATGATCACTAGATCGATAAAGGGTAGCTACAATCGCTCCTAGAGCTGTTGGGATCAAGGGAGAAGAAGAACAAGGCTAGCTCTTGCTTCTCTCTCTCTATGGTGTGTGTACTATGTGTGGGTGTTAACCTAGAAGCCAACTATGCTCAGAGGCCAACCTAGAAGCGAACCCTTTGCATGGGTGCTCCGGGGGGTTTATATAGGCCTACCCCCCGGGGGTACAACGGTAATCCGACTGGGAACTGGTCCCAGCCGTCAGTGTCTACGCTCGCCGGCTTCTCCGCCGGCTGCTGGGTCCCACCGGCTAGTGGGTCCCGCCGGCTGCCGGCTACTTGGTCGATAGGCCGGTCCCACCGCCTAGGGTCTTGTCGGCGGCTGCTTACTGTAGCCGCGCCTCTGATGATGAGGGCTTTGTCGAGGTGAGCATGGCTACAGTGGGCCGCCTCGGGGGCTATCACTGTAGCCTCACCTCGTCTTGTCTCCTTAATGGGGCTCCTGCTTCGAGGAAGGGAGTAGCCGGCTTCTGGAGGCCGGCTATACTCTTGGCCGACTAGGAAAAGCCGGGCCCCCCTCGCGCCTCTCTCTGGCTGAAGGGGCCCGCAGTCCTCAGGCCGTACAGGAGTGGGTCGCGGATGACGTCGAGGCTTGCGTGGCTACAGTGCCGAGCCGCACGGGAGACGTCCCTCCCATACGGCCTCCTGTAGCCATGCCCGCCTCGGGCTTCGGGGGTCGTGGGCCGCACTTTGGCCACACCCCGTCAGGTCGCCGTTATGGAGGGGGGGTTGTGATCTTGGCCGGCTCCTAGGAGTCGGCGTCCTTCTTGGCCGGCTTCTTGGAGTCGGCCACCCCGTAGTCGTCCTGGGGAGGAGTCGGTGAGGCTGGGTCGCCTTCCGGGAGTCGGCTTTAGTGGTAGCTGGCCAGGGAAGGCGGCCCAAATGCTTGGAGTGCTTGAAGGCCCAAAGGCCTGATAAATTTTCCGAAGAGCCAGGGGTAGTCGGTTAGGCTACCCGTGGCCATTTCCTCCGACATCTGCCATGCGGACGTGCCGAGAATCCAAGCCGCCTGGCCCCTTTTATTCCCACGGCCATTTACCTTCATCTCTCGCATCACACGACACAATAAGCACACCCACGATGACACATACAGAGAGGACATCCAGCGGCTCCAATGGCGCTCCCAGCGGCCGACAATGACAATGGCGGGCAGTTCACCATGCATCACCTTGTGGAAACCCACACGAGGGGGAAGGCTCTCTCGGTGGTGTACATCAACGATCCGGTATCGGTGGAGAGCTCCATCCAAACTATGGAGCAATTCCTTGCCGAGGAAAAGTACCAAGTGGTCGGCTTCGATCTCGAGTACACGATCGGTCGTGCCGGGCATGATCGGAAGGTTGCCGTCGCGCAGTTGTGCGTGTGACATGACGTCCTCGTCTACCACTACCACCTGGCCACAAGGCCTTGCGAGCCTTTCTCCAGGTTTATCAACAGCTCCGACTACAGTTTCGCTATGATGGACACCACCAACAATCTAAAAGCGCTCAAGGTTTCGGGCTTGAAATGCCCGAATCTTGTCAACATCCAGCACCACTACAAGGTCTGGGGCAGCGACAACAACAAACTGAACCCCCTGGTTGACCTTGCCTCGGCCATCATCAACCCCTACTACACGAAGATGAAGGATGAGAGCAACAAGGACAAGAACGCCTGCCACAGTGTTTGGCATGAGAGACTGGATGAACAACACGTCAATTACGTGGCCAAGGATGCGTACACAAGCTACAAGATGTACAGGCGGATCATTAACATGAGGAACTGTCTTCCTCCTACCCCAGACAAGGGATCGAGCCACAGAGCAGTGGCGGGAGCGTCACAAGAAGTAGATGACTAGACGATCGTTTCTCCTACTTTAGAATGCATGCAATTGTTTATTGAGGTGTGTGCGAATGATCTGCATAGTCACTTATGTAATTGGATGTTTATTTCAGTCATATATATACATGTTAGTCTTCTGTAGACAGAGCAAATCACACGGCTTATTAGCAGCAATCGTCTGTGTTATTATTGGTCTTCGCACACATTTCTGATTATGGACCTATTTGCCGCGTATCACACACATCTTGTTCAGTTGAACCATTTCCATTGTGTTGCCTAATCACACACAGTTCATCCTAGTGAACTGTATGTCGTATATCGCACACGCCATCACACTACAAAAAAAGACACATCCGTGACATTTTGGGCCGAACGAATTTTTTTTCTGTCATACATATGACACTTCTATGACGATAATTGTGACAAGCCCGGTATCATCATAGATGTGGTGGGCTCCTACTTCTATGACAAAAAATCATGACAGGAAATGGGCTTTTCGTCCTGGGCGGGCGGGAGACGCAGCTGCTTGACATTCTTTGGGCCGTCCGTGATGGAAAAAACCGTGGTAGAAGCGAGGGCGAGGAAAATTTCGGGGAGTTCCCGGTTACGGTGGGAGGTCGGGGGCCGAGCTATGCGCGTTTCTCTCGTACACGTACGCGCGTGTGTGCGAGGCGTTGGCTCTAACTGAACCCGAGCGAGGTGTTGGGCTCTAACTGAACCCGAGCGATTGCACTGCAGGCTACGCGTTACTGAACCCGAGTGATCGATCGATGGCTGTTAACGGAACCCGATCGAGCGATTCCTTTGCTACTGCTGCTAACTGAAGCCGATCGATGCTGCCTCTGGATGAACAGTGAGCGTTGCTGGAGGGGTTTGGATGAACAGTTCCCGGTGGGGGTGGATGAACAGGACCCCGTGGTGTTGCCTCTGGACGAACAGGACCCCGATCGATTGAGCCGGTTGGGCCTGGATGAACAGAATCCCGTGGAGGGCAGGATGAACAGGACCACCCCGTGGAGGGCAGAATGAACAGTAGACGGTGGAGGGCTGGATAAACAGTAGCCCGTGGAGGGGTGGTTGAATAGGAGCCCGTGGAGAGGGCTGTTTGAACAGTAGCCGGTGGAGTAGTGCGTGGTGGAGGCTGGATGAACAGGAGCCCGTGGATGAACAGTCGCAGGTGGAGGCTGGAGGAGGTCGACGGTGGATGAACAATAGCCCGTGGAGGCTGGAGGGGGTCGACGGTGGAGATGAACAGTGTCCCGTGGAGTCCCATTCTGTGGTACGCCACACCCCTCCCGATGAACAGGACCCCCGTTTCGACCGTAGCGCTCCAACACAAGTCCGTTTCCTCCGTTTTGCGGTACGCCACACCCCTCCCGATCAACAGGACCCCCGTTTCGACCGTAGGAGGTCCATTTCCTCCGTTTTGCGGTACGCCAGACCCCTCCCGATGAACAGGATCCCGTTTCAAACATGGCAGGTCGAACACAAGGCCGTTTCCTCTGTTCTGCGGTACGCCAGCCTCGTTTCCATCGGCTGTTCCGTCCAAGCCCTCCCGATGAACATGACGACGCATTCCGTTCCGACCCAGCCGGTTGGCTCCCCATGAACACGACGACGACGCTGTTTTTCCGTTCTGACCCAGCCATGTACACGAGCCCTGGCCGTACGTATGCGCGAGTAGGCGTTCGAAACCCTGCCCGTATGTACGTACATGGCCGTATTTTCTTTCTTGCACACTGGCCGCTGTACATACGTGTACATGCTACGTGCGCGCCTCTACTACGACACGTGCGCGCCTCTACATCGACCAGTATGTACGTACACGTTCACGACCAGAATGACAATGCTACGTACGCTTCGACCAGGTGGGTCCCGACTGTCAGGCACTTCCTTGCCTGCGAAGATGTAGCTGGTGGGTCCCAGCAGTCAGGGGGCGAATCGTTTTTTTTGCCCGGACGCACTTCCTTGCATTCGAAGATGTAGCTGGTGGGTCCCCGCAGTCAGGGGGAAACGTTTTTTTCACGAAATATGGTGGCCCGTCCGGTGGGTCCCCACTGTCAGGTGGAGGAATCTTTATTTTCCGCGTAATAAGGAGGCACTTCCTTGCTGCGGCCGTGGACTCAGCTGTCAGCCTCTCCACGTACAGTCCACGTCCGATGGAAGTCATTCCTTGACCACGTTGACCACGCCGTGCCGAGAGCACCAGGGCGGTGGACGACGGCGAGGCCTAGGATGGGGACGGCGGGGAGCCGGGGAAGACGCGGCAGTGGAAGCCTGCGCGGAGAGGAGTACGAGGGTTCACTGGTTCAGCTGTGGTGTGAGGCTGCCGTCGCCGCAGGGCCTCGCCAGCGGTGGGAATAGTAGGGGGCGGTGAGGCCTCCACGGCAGCACAGCCGGCCACGGGAGGCAGGAGCATGTGGCACGACCGGCGCTGCTTTGGGCGGCTGGAGCAAGAAGACCAGAGGTTGAAGAAACACTACGGCCGTTGGATGGACATCGTACGGTCACTGGAGCTAGAATCGTTCATATTGACTAAAGTTGACAAAGGTCCCCGTACCAGTCAACTTAGTAGGCACACAAGTCAGCCTCCCACCATGGTGAGTCCCCGCTAGCAGGGGGAGTATTCATTTTTTTGTGCCTAATAAGGAGGCTCTTCCGGTGGGTCCGAGCTGACAGTGGGGGGAACGTTTTTTTCGTGAAATACGCTGCCCGTCCGGTGGGTCCCAGCAGTCAGGGGGGAAACGTTTTTTTGCGAAATAAGGTGGCCCGTCTGGTGGGTCCCTGCTGTCAGGTGGAGGAATAATTATTTTGCACGTAATAAGGAGGCACTTCCTTGCGGCCTCCTGGACCCAACTATCAGCCTCTCCACGTATAGTACTCTTCCGATGGAAGTCGGTCGTTGACCACGTTGACCATGCCGCGCCAAGAGCATCAGGGCGGTGGTCTGGACGACGGCGAGGCCTAGGAAGGGGACGACGCGGAGCCGGGGAAGACGCAGCAGTGGAAGCCCACGCGGAGAGGAGTACGAGGGTTCACTGGTTCGGCTGCGGTGTGAGGCTGCCGTCGCCGCAGAATAACACGGGGTGTGGGTGAGTAGAGGGATGGCCTGGCCAGCGGTGGGAGTAGTACGGGGCGGTGAGGCCTCCGCGGCATCACAGCTGGCCACGGGAGGCAGGAGCACGCGACACGACCGGCGCTGCTTTGGGCGGCTGGAGCAAGAAGACCAGAGGTTGAAGAAGCACCACGGCCGTTGGATGGACATCGTACGATCACTGCAGCTAGAATCGTTTATATTGACTAAGTTGACAAAGCCCTTGGTACGCGTCAACTTAGTAGGCCCACAGCTCGGATTTGGCAGAGAACATATAGCCCATTTGCGATTTGTAAGAATGTACAGCCCATTTTCTAATTCTAATGGAATTTACTACACCCCATTTACAGGTTGTTAAAAGTACAGCCCAACTTCTAGCTAGGACAACGATTAATAATTTCAAACAACCGCTCAAAACGGAATTCAAAAAAAATTCCCACATTTTGATGGGATCCGAAATATTTTTATCCGAAATTTCTAGACAGGTTAAATATAATTTCAAAATAAAGTTGTATTACGTTAAAATCCAATGAAATATTGCGCGCGCAACAAGTAATGAAATTAAAATTTTCAAATTCCAAAAATAATATATTTTTCAAACTAATTACGTGTTTGGTGCATAGTAACTGTCCAGTTATTATAATTACATCCCATTTATTATTTCTTAAAGTCCATTTTCTTGTTAATCCTAATGCATACCTCCTAGGAAAGTTTGCAGCCCAGCGGGGCGGAGGATAACAAGTTGACACGGATATTGTGTACAACTGTCGGCCCAGTTGCATTGCTGATGTTGAAAAAAAGGCATGTGTAGTACAGTACAACCTAACATGGTTACTCAGCCCACATTCAGCGACGCCGGAAAGGCCCAAACAAGGCTTCTGTACAACTTTTTGAAGTCACTGAGCTCAATTAATAACTTAAGAAAAAAGTTAGATTACAGTGGAACCTAATTAAAAGCTGTCACGAGCAAATAAATAATTCAATGGGTCCCACTTGTGCGTGTGCGCGTGTGTGTGCGTGTGTGTGTGTGTGTGTGAGAGAGAGAGAGAGATAGAGAGAGAGACCCATCGGTCGATGCTCGTAAATACATCTTTCAGCCATATGCATTGCTGATGCTCAGTAAAAACTTATATAGTTGACACAATCATATAGAACATCATAGCACACTGAACTTGCATACAAAAATTTCACGCAGGCGGCACAATCAGGATGGAAGCAGTGGATCGCTACGGGAAGGGCTATGTTGAAACAAACAAAGTCGTACATAACGGTTCATCGTCTTTATCAATGACGGGGAAATATCTTGAATGTTGTGCAAAGAAAACAGACAGACAACACAATAAGTTCTGCTAGCACATTAAGTTGATGTACAACCCTTTCTAAAAAAAGTTCAGGTACAAAATTAGAACAAGTCACAATCAAATGTACTGGCATATCAATGCTTCACACCCATAGCTCGGATTTAACTAGTATCTGACATGATTCAGTTGTTACCTCAAATTAGAGCACATCTAGGCAGCCAGCCCTGCCTCTTCTCCCAAAGAAGCAGTGGCCTCCGCCGCGCGATGGAGTAGGCCCTGTGCCATCCATCGTTCCGAGCAACATGGGGAAAGTCTGACGTTGACTCCTGTAATGGACGTCGTCGACGGACCCTGGCACCAGCGGCGGCGGCAGGACTTTGATTGATGGATTGACCACTTCTTCGACATGCACGAACACTCGATACAGGTACATCCCTAACGTGGTCCGCGGCGGCCTTGGTGGCGACGAATAGTACAACCCCAGTTCCTGCACCGGTATCTCAACACCAATCACCTTCGGTATGGTGGACAGCTTCTTCATCCACGCCATAACCGTCAGAGCCCAGCTGTTTGGAGGAACAAACATACTTACGAGCTCACCTCCAAGGTCGTTGATAAGCTCGTTCATGGACTCGCTGTTCCAAGCACGTCGAGGCATGCCGTGGAAGGTAAGCTTTGTTAAAAACTCAAGCTCAGAGGGCACCGAGCCCCATCCTGGGTGCCACCGATCAAAGCTCACCAGCGCGCCATCGCAGAACAAACGCCGGGAAGATTCGAACACACGACTGCAGTCGAAAGTTGTCCGGAACCTGACGAAGAAATCAGCCGGTGGCGGACAGACTTCGACGAGCAAGTCACTTATTTGGATGCCGTGCGCAATGCCAAGAGCTTTGACAAGGTCGTCTGGCGAGACGGGAGGCCGGTCGCCGTTGATGGTTACCATCAGCACTTTGCCGGCAAACTGGTCGTCAAGCGCCGCCATGCCACTGTTGAGCGATAGCACGCAGCGACCGAAGGCAGGACGGACCTAAGGATCTCCAGCTCAGAGATCCGCGTTGACTGGCGACATGATAGTGCGCTTGAGTACAGGGAGTACAGTAGGGGGATTTGGGGGAACTGGAGTAGGAATCGAGATTGCAGAGGTGGGGGAGGGGCGGGAGACTGGGGATGAAAAGGTAGCATGAATTTCGAGCACGCGCCAATATGCTCTCGGCGCGCAAGCGCACGAAAACACCGGTGGCGCCCACATGTCGGCCTAAGAGTCCTTATTCTTTCTTTTTTGGAGAGCCCGGCCTTTTTTTCAGGATCTTTTGAGAGCCCGGCCTGAGAGTCATAATTGACCTGTTTGGCATTGCGTTACTACTCGGCCCATATTCAACGACACCTCACTGGCCCTAACAAGTGTACATCATCGAAAAGACACTGAGCTCAAATTATATAACTTGAAAAAAGGAGATATACTCTGAACACTGGAGAATGGTGATGCCCTCATTTAGCCCACCAGTAGTTCGAGACAATAAACAGTTCGAAACGACGATATATACAACTTTCAAACACTGACTAGTGACTACCACTGACATAAATAACAAGACATGATAGTTCATAAGAAGTCTTCCTACACCACCAAAACGCACCCATCTATAGCGCTCAGACTCTCGTGATCCAGACGAGAATGACATTCTAAACAGAAGCAACTATTACATAGTAAGAGTGACATAGACGAGGATGACCAAATGACAAGGAATATGCATAACAAAAGAAAGAACTACCCATCCAGAACCAGCAGCAAAGACAACAAAGTCATTCGAAGAGATGATCCAACACCATCATAATTTGCAGCCCCGCTTCAGCATAAGTGATCAGGAGACACCAGTACTCCACCCTTTCGATGCAACAACCCAATTACCTATCAACCTGAAGGCTTGAACCACATCACTGCCTGTCGTAATTGAGACATCCAAGGATCAAAGTTAATCCGGATGCCTTTGTCATTCTCACCTTCTTTTGGCTGCAGGCTGTATTGTTGACACAGTTTTCCATAGCAAACAGAGCCTCTCTGCCATCAAGGTCCTTGCCAACGGTGATCTCCTGGTTAATCGGATAATTGAGTCCGAGAAATAGACAGTGTGAACCAAGGCTGTTTACCCGCCTCCAACTAAAAAATCCTAAAGGCCCCAACAAGCTGGTATCCTGCTCATAGACGTAACAGCCACTGTTCGGATACTCACGTATTACACGGTGCTTGTGTACAATGGGGTTTTTGCAATATAACTTTTCTGGCTCATGTGTCCGAATGATCATCAGTCTTTTGCCGTCGTCTGATCGAGCGAGGAACCAGTTGTGCTTCCCTGTTTTTGGCAAAGGTGGTGTGATTACAAAGGGCAGTAACTGTAGGGACACTGCATCATATCAAAAAGGACAGGCATTGTTAATGTAAGATCAGCATTGTTCAGAGTATGAGTAGGATAATGCAAGAAACAGCATTGATATGTCACTGTTGGAACTGGGAGGAAAATACAGGGAAATGTATACTGGGTTCGAAAATATAGAAGTGCCATGCATGGTTATACTCATGTTATCTCGCAATCGATTCTTCACAGGAAACTACCATGTCATGCATGTTATGTACTCCCTCCGTTCCTAAATATTTGTCTTTCTAGGCATTTCAAATAGACACAACATACCGATGTATGTAGACATATTTTAGAGTGTAGATTCACTCATTTTGCTCCGTATGTAGTCACTTGTTAAAATCTCTAGAAAGACAAATATTTGGGAACGGAGGGAGTAATCATGTTCTGTCCTCACAAACAAATTCTTCAAGGTAACTACCAGACCATGCATTGTTATATACTCGTGTTCCGCGGGCAAAATTTTTGTGAGGATATTATTCTAGCCATTGATTGCTGAAGGGCGAATATAGGTATGTACACATGGTAAGCATTGCAGGATTTCACTATTTCCAAATATAGAGTTCTCCATAGGCACATTTACTTCCCTAATGTATGGTTAGATGAAACCAACAGTGTGGTGCATGTTTCTTCATCATGAAAATGAGGAAACTAACATGGCCATTGATACACACTCATATTTAGTAGTAGTATATAGATTACTGTAAAATAAGGATAATATCCATATATTCCTAACCGTTTGATTATTCAGGGTACAAATTGGCTGTAATGACATGGTCACAATCGCATGAATTAACTCATTCCAAATATAGCTGATTTACGGCGTCTCTAATACATTGCCATAGTTCTACTCAAATTCTGCTCAAACAGGGATATGCCAATCATCACAAAAAGTTCAAACAGTGTCATGGCATCATCATTAACATGAGACGGAAACAACTTACACGCGCCGTCTCAGCAATACGTGGTGCCATCTGCTTTGTCGATCGCGTAGATGATGCCATTGTGTTCAATAGCATCACAGAAGTGTGTATCAGCTTTGACGATGATCCACTGCGAGCCGAGTTGTCTCCAGCTAAAGAAGGCACCAGCGTAAAGATAGGCGAGTCCGCGGGCGAACAAGGCAATTAGCTTGAAGTCTGCGTAATTCGCATGTCGTGTGGGCACTTGGCAGATTACAATCTTTTGTAAAACAAGGTCCGTCCAACTGACATAGTAATCTAGATGACTTGGACCGCGATGGTAATACTCTATATAATCCAACGGAGGAATGATAATCTCATGGGAGGTCCTGAAGTTCATGAGCACCAACTTTTTACCGTCTTCTTTGAAGGCAGCCATCCAGTGGGAGTTCATGCCGACCCAGTACATACCTGCCAAGAAGTTTCGGGCGATGGTGATCAGATCGATGTCGAGGGAAATGATGTACGGCGACCCACTACATACCTGCAAAGAAGTTTCGGCTAATGGAGATCGGATTGAAGTCGAGGGGTATCATGCACGCCTCCGTATCATGGTGAGCCAATCTCGCAAGACCAGATAGCAGCAAGCAGGGTGTCTTGAAAAGCTTAGGCCTCGCTTCGATGATGGCCATGTGCATGTCCCTCGAGCATGCAGCCAGCCGGAGGGCGCTCAACATATCCATACACGAACAACAGAGGTCGAGGATGTCACTGGGGAGATTGCCCCAATCGCGGCTCATACGGATGATGCGCGGTTCACGTTCGGCCATGGTGGAGTTTGGAAGGGGGCTTGATTTACGTGGGAGAAGGATGTCGGTGCTCGAGCGGCTAGCGAGGGAATAGTGGTACTGGGGGAGGCGAGTGAGGCGACGGTACACGGGGGCACAGTGAGATGGAGACGGAGATGGAGACGGAGAAGGAGATGGAGTGGTGCTATGGGAGTGGAGAGGGAGACGAGGCGAGGCGCCAATGTGCTGTACAGCGGCGGTGACAAACTGCACAGTGCACAGGGTGAGGCTGACTTTGGTAAACCGAACACGCCGCCTGGACTAGTGTCAGGCGCAGGGTGTTGTCACTTCACTGTGAGGACCGGATGAATAGTATTTTGACCATCAAGTGTACCACAGTTGTACTACTACTACTACTACTACTACTAGTAGGAACATGAGTACTCCAGTATTGTATAGCAGAAATAGGTCTCCCGTGCTAGCATGCCTGTTCACTTCATCGTTCAGGTGTCATCCATATTGCGAGCAGAACCAAATTCTCGTGCATGCCTAATCAACGCCCTGCCGCGATGCATGCAGTGGTCGTTCTGGTGCATCAAGGACGGCATGCAGATCGTTCCACACTTGAGAAGAGGAAAAATGGAAAGGTAGAACGCGGCAGCAGAGGAAGAGAACGCTGGCTAACGAGGCTGGGAGGGGATCGAGCAGGAAGTTAATGCTCCACGCCTAAAGGTTTTTGGGAAAACCTGATTTTCATAAGGTGACTTATACTCACCTAAATGGAGGGAGTATTCCTTAACCAGAGAATGTTGTGTCTCCCACTCACGCGCTCAAAAAAAAACTACGACACATTTTTTTATCTGTTTGCATAGGTCCCACCTATCAGGAAGGATGGGCACGTACACGAACAGGTACGACTCATCAGTCTACCCGCATAGCTTTTTTGTTTAGTCTACCTAGCCGTCTAATCAACTGCCTGCATGCCACTTCTCCCATTTACTTCTCCATCGGGAACCGATTCTCCTCGGCTTCTTCACCTCCCCTTCATCTTCATTTGCATCCAAACCCCACTACGTTCACATTGTTTTAACCTCTTTAAATAATCACTACTACTTCAGTTAGACTAGCCATCTAATCCTAATTCTCCAAACCATAGCCCTCCGTTCCAGCGGTTCCAAATGGCGAAAGAGATCGAGATGCAGGTTTTAGCGTCCAACATGCCCTCGGCGAAGGCTCGATGCGCATAATTGCCACCGTCACCATCCACCCAAGGGTTGTTCGGCAGTGGATCAACAATGTATCCAACTCCCTCGAAATGGTAGAGACGAGGGTCATCGGTCTCGACGCAGAGTACACGGAGCGTGCCCCTGGGAAGATCCAGCGCGCCGCCGTCCTTCAGCTGTGCCTCGAAGATGATGTTTTGGTGTACCACATCATACACTCGCCCTCCATACCAGGTGAGCTTCACGATTTCTTGTCTCGGGAGGACGTATACTTCTGTGGAGCAGCCATCGAAGGGGACAAACAGAAGCTGGAGCCGTACAACCTTGATTTGAAATGCATCGCTGACCTACAAACTAGAATCAAAATTCCGGTAGAAGATTGTGATAAACAGACACCATCCCTATTCGACGTAGCAAATTTTGTGCTCGGTACAAATCTTCAGAAGGGTGACGAGACGGTGGCATTAAGGTCGTCTGGATGGGAGAATTATCCCTTGACGTACGAGCGGATAAAATATGCTGCCCTCGATGCCCGTGTGAGTTTCGAGATAGCTGCAAGGTCCAAAGAGCTTGTTGCGAAGCCGTCTCCCACAGAGAATGAGAACAAGAAGAAGAAGAAGAAGAAGAAGAAGAAGAAGAAGAAGAAGAAGAAAAGGCTGCACCAGCAGGAGGGCATTATGGATGGATGAACTATTTCCTCTCTTGTAAAAAAAGTTATTCCCTCTCGGTGTATATTGATATAGATGGACTATTTCGATGGTGTGCATGTCTTTGGAACAGAGTAGTAGCATGGGTCCGCTTGACTATAAGGAACTATTTATCCGCATATATAGCTTTCTCTGCTACTCCTTCCAGTGATCGGTATGCAGTGCATGTGTCCGTAGACATGACAGCTTGTCCATGGAAGTTCAACTACGGTGACCATCATGTTTCATCTCGCGATTCCCACGACGCCTTTCCAACCCACGGCACCACGCCCCCCGACGTGCGCCTCACCCCTCTTGGCTGCACTGCCCCTCTGCCTTTGTGTGCATGACATGTGGGCCACCTAAAATGCGGCGAGCATCAAGTTTCTACCACAGCCACCCGCGATTCCCACGACGCCGCTCGAACCCATGAAACCACACGTCCCCCGACCTGCGGCTCACCCCTCTTGGCCCCACTGCCCCTCTGCCTACGGGAGCATTACATGTGGACCAGTCACCTATCGGGTCCACATGTTATTGACTCAAAGGTAGGAGTAGTAAGGCGCTGAAGCTCAGTCCCGACGGCCCTGAGAGGGAAATGTAACTCCTGCGCCAGGGCTTGTGGTGCTCCCGCAGCACGAACTCGTGCCAAACTCGAGATTTGTTTCTTTACTATACATGCACACAACGATTTAATGGACATTGTAATCTCAACATGTGATGGGGAGCTCTAAATTTGAATTTGAAACTTATAAAACGAAAAGATTCAAAACAAATAAACTGGGAGAGAGGGAGTATATCGTAGGATGTGTCCCATACAAAATAAGTCCCCTGGTTTGTCACCGCGAAGATGCGGTTAGAAAGGAGCACAACGTCTTCCTACTCGTACGGCAACAAATCGGCCGCAGATAGCATGGTCCGCCTTTGACTGGCCTGTGCAAGGTTCGTGCAATCTTATTCAATCTCACCGTGGTTCCATCGTACCAATTCATGCGGTGGCCCGTTGCATGGCTGATCCCAATGTTGGACAAAGGTTCTACGGGAACGATGTCACCGTTGTAAATGTTGTGCAAATTGATGTTGGTACCCGCCCGTACATATGCAAGCCAATCTCCACTCGCACCGAGCCTAACCTGTGAAACAGTGGGCAGGGGGAGAATTAGGAAATGGACACGGAAGTAGTCTTTAGAATGCATTTACTACGTGATCAAACTCATCTTACCCGCTCATCGGAGGAAATCCGAGTGCCCCTCAACGTCGGCATCTCAAGGGGCGTAAACTTGCAATTACGGCCACGCCGCGCTGGAGAGACCCCCAAGGAAACATCCTCGTGCGTTCCACGGAACATCAAGATGCATTTGTATGAGTAGTTTATCTTGTGAGAGAAAAGGATGAACGAGGGAAGGCCTCTAGAGATAGAGATGGACACTACTACTACCAATGTGCTGGCCCGTGCGTTGCAATGGATCCAAAGTAGTAGAATAATACTTGTTCACGTGCTTGAAATATAAACACTCTAGTTTTGATATACATGTGTCAGCAGACATGACAGCTTGTCCATGGAAGTTGAACCACGGCGACCATCACATTTCTTGTTTCTACCACTGCCACACCCACACGCGATTCCCACAACACCGCTCCAACCCACGGCACGACGTCCCCCGACATGGACATGGATCCTCTGATGTGGCTATCACTGCCTTGCCCTGCCTTTCCTTCGCTAACAGGTGGGACCCACGCTTATGGGTCCCACACGTCAGTGACAGAATGGTAGGATTGTTCGCGTCAGGGGATCCTCATCCCCCCGACGTGCCCCTCATCCCTCTCGGCCCCACCGCTCCTCTGCCTTTGTGTGCATGACATGCGGGCCAGCTGAACTGCGGCGACCATCAACTTTCTACCACAGACACACCCGATTGGACGCGGTTTGCCTGCTCCGCTGCCGTGCTCTGATCCGTACTCCCGCACCATCGAATTTTCATCCAGCGGCTGTTACACATTTCGTCCCGGTCATCAATCCTCAGCTGGAGTACTTATGTACTACAGGTAGTACCCGCCGGTGTGGCCATCTACGCCTCGTAACGCCCCGACGCCCAGTTGTGGCACCCTCGCCACGGCGACGCCACCATTGGCCGGTTCATCTTGAACGAGTGAGTCGCGAACCACACCACCACCATGAGAATGACATGTGGGCCAGCCGCATTTAAGGTCCACATGTCATTGACTCATAGGCCGGGCACTAAGTTACTGAAGTTCGGTCCCGTGGGCCCCGAGAGGGAAATGTAACTCCTGCGCCAGGCCTTGTGGTGCTCCCGCAGTATGAGCTCGTGCCAAAACTGGGATTTGTTTCTTACTACTACCAACTAGTACTAGTAAGGTAAACGTGCATTGCACGCATGAGATTCTCGTGGTTTGTGCATTATGCTTCTACATGTGGAGCTTTCTGGATTCTAACATGTGGCAAAATCTGGTGGAATGTAAGGTTAGGCAAGTTTGATTAACTTAGGTGAGTGTTTGGTTCAAGCCACACCTTAGGCAAGCCACACTAAGGCCCTAGATGAGATACACACAAAAAATGTGGCAAGATTCCCTTAGGCTTGCCAACTTGTGGCTCTCATTTTGAAGAACTAATAACTTTGCCTAAGCTTAGTTGTGGCAAAGTTAGTCATGAATTAAGTTCATCCATGGAGTCTTCTAGATTATACATGTGGCAGAATCTGGTGGATGATATCCAACGGCCAGTAGTGCTCGGATTTGCCATCTTTGTACCGTCGGATTGGCTTCATCCAACGACCAACTTTCAAAGTTTTTCACACACTATGTAGGGGGTATAGATATAGATGTGCCACTCCGTTGCAATGGATCCAAAGTATATCTATTTAGTGGAGTGCACTCTAAACACATTATCTATTTATTTTTCTCTAACCTTCCGTAGCCATGCAACCAAGCCACATAAGCTTCATGGGTGCCCCCCACATCATATTATTCATACTACGTTGATTGAAAAAAAGATAAATCACCCAAAACAAGATCTTCCCGTTTTTTGTTCCTACGATGTTGTGCCGTGCACGTACCTACTAGTTGTATAGTGGTAGTACTAGTAATATAGTATTAGGAGTACAAACTTGGTACTAGTAGGAGTAGTACTAGTACGGAATGCTCCTACGCTATCAACGAGCCCCGCCTGACACCAAATTTCTTGGCTTCCGTGCTACAGCTAGATCTTCCCCTCGTTTCTGTTTTCCAACCCGGCGGCGGGCGGGCTGTCGGTTTGCTCAACGGCGGTCCCACATGAAAGTGAAAATGCTAGGCAACACGCCTTCCCTAAGCTATGTGTCGTGCCGGACGGGTCGTGTTGTACTCCCGATTGCCGGGCGTGTGGGGGTGCGACGCGAACGTGGCATGCCTTTTCCTTTTACCAGCAATGTGCCCGTGCGTTGCGACGGATCCAAAGTAGTAGAATAGTAGTATTTGTTCACAAACTTGAAAGAAATCACTATTGTTTTGATATACTCCTAATATATTACTCCCTCCGTACCTAAATATTTGTCTTTTTTGAGATTTCAAATGGACTATCACTACGGATTATATAGACATATTCTAGTGTTTCTAGGAAGATGCCCGCGCGTTTCACGAAGTTGATGGAAAAGGTAAGCACAACTTATAAATTGACGGATGGAGTACTAGTTACAGTGATGCATATAATTAAGCAAAGGGATCGCACATGTCGGTGTTGACTGGAACGAGAATGCAACAGCACAATAAGAATTAAGGCCACGATGATGCGATCGCAGTGGTGGTTACAGAAGGCAAGAAGAAAGATGGATCCACGAACGTACGACCTCCTCCTCCTCAATTAGTGCGCCGGGCCACCGACCGGCGGCTAAGGAGCGACGGCTTTTGTGGCGAGGTCGAGGTGCTTCTCAGCAAAGGCATCCAAGGCTTCCAACCGGTTGAGGAAGGCCAACGTCGTAGCGTCCTCACTGGCCTTGTAGATACCTATGTACATGATTTGCTCGTACACGTGGATGTGTAGGCGACCTCCAGGTGGACATTCTTCGTGGCGTCGGCGGGCAGTCGCAGGGCCACCAGTGCTTGAAAGAGGTTCCGGCCATGGAGGCCGATTAGGGTGGCAGGCAATGAGGAGCCCGGGTGCGCGGGCTGGAGGAGTACGGCGATGTCGTCCGCGAGCTTCTTGATGATGGTGAACTTGCTGCTGGTGGCAACGATCATCTGGTCCAACTGAGAGTCGTAGTTGGCGTCGACGGCGGCCATCCACCAGCCGGTCTCCAACACCGTCTGGAGACGATCCTCGGCGCCATGCCGCAGGCCGGCGTCGTGGACCATCTGGCACAGCCGCTGGCCGCTCACGTGCATCGCCGTCATGGGTCTTGAGTGAGCTCTTTTGCGCTTAGTGTAGGTGCTTAGGCAAATGCTTAGGTGCGTACGATGTGATAGATGCATTGGAATGGAGGGGCGCCTTTATATGAGGGCAATGAGAGCAAACTGCGTTGCATTCACATCATGCAGCCTCTTTTCCCGGACCTCCTCCCATTACTTCCCTCATGCATTAATTGAAGGAGGATGCATTGGCCGTTCAACATATCGGGAACCGCTACTCCCTCCCTCGTCTGCATTAAAGCCGTATCGGGAACTGCGCCGCCCGCTGTCAAATCGAATACTCCCTCCTTCTAGGTGTGTATTAAGTCATCTTACGAAAACCAAATAGTAAACACATAGGCGTGGTGCACTAACTCTCATGTTGTTTCTTATTTTTTGACATAAATAGAGGAATCAACCAAGAAGAGATGTGGGGCTTGTATGCTTTCAATGACTTGAGACTATCAAACATGACATGCAGTGGTCGGTTCGTTGCACAAGAACAAATACAACCCACGTCAGCACACACGCATCTTATATAGCATCACATCCAATGGCTATAAAAGATGAATGAGACCAAATTATATCTCATCTAGATGAGTTCTAGCAAAACAGTATTAATAATACTTAGTACTCCTGCGCCATGTATCATATATTAGTATCATGTAGTACTTTATTTATTGCCATGTATGACACATAGTACTCAACTCTCTCTCTCTTTCTTCATTTAATTCTATGACACCTCATCAAAATTGCTAAGGCTAGTACCATTACAACCAGCCTTAGCAAATACTAAACATCAAGTTCTCTCGTTTTCCTCTCCACCTTGGTCACCTAGACGGAGGGAGTATACGGCGCGGGCTTTTCCTACGCGGTAGGCGGGGCAGTTCCGCCTAGTCGGTTCGACAGAGACGCGAGAAGACGAGGGAGTAGGCTGCTGCAAACGTAGGGCTGTGTGATTTGATAGCGAGTTACTACTAGACAGGTGGGGCCCCGTGATTTGACTTGCCATTATCATTTTAACTGCGGCGCTACGACCGGCGTGAGTCTCCCGATTCCTGACCACCTCCATACATGTGCCTCTCCCAATGCTCCACCATGTAGTAGAGGCTGGCTCTTGCATGAGAGCCCACTTCTCCACTTTTTCCTTGCCTCTCTTTCCTCCACATATGCAAAAATGCCATGTAAAGCGCACTATTGTACTTACTTGCTCCTACAGGTGCTTAAGCTTGCCACATAGGCATAAAGTCTGATGTGGAAAGTTAATCAAGAAGAGAGAGACTAGTTTGGTGACCCAAGGAAGAAACGGTGCTAAGCGCGTGTACCTAGGTGAAAAGACAATTTTGAGTCTATAGCTAATTAAATGAAGCAAACTTAGCAACACCATTTCATTGGAAGAGGTCACTCCTTGGCAATGCAATAAATACTAGTACTCCCTATGTCCCATAATATAAGAACGTTTTGGCACTACACTAGTGTCAAAAACGTTTTATATTATGGGACGGAGGGAGTACGAAGAAAGAGATAGAGAGAAGTAAAAAAAATACACTTATAGCCAACCTTATAGCCAAAACCTTGTTGTAGTATGAGTGACTAAGTGATGACTATGTATGACATGCCAACATCAGATAGCCTAACACACCGTGTTAAATCTCCAAGGGCGCGACCGCACGAGCGACGCGACGGTCGTGGTAGGCGCGACCACGATACGGGCTGCTGGCAGCCCTTGGATCTGAGATCAAACGGTCGCATGCTAAGTTGCTGAAAATTTGCAGAATAACCCTCTAGGATAGGATATTCACCCATAGGTCTAGAATCACGCCATGCAACCGTTCGATCTCAGATCCAAGGGCTCTCGGAAGCCCGTATCATGGGAGAATGGAAAGCCACTACCCTGCCGTTCGCACGCTGGCAGTTCGCTCCTACTCGTCCCCGCACGTCCTTCAATACTACGGCGGTTCGCTCCTAGTCGTCCCGTCCATTCACATTACGGCAGTTCCACTAATCCTAACCCTCCTCCCAAATCCATGGCGTCCCAAATCTCCCCGATCGGCGGTGAGTACAAGGTTAGAACCATCACCGGCGATGAGTTCGACATCATCTACACTCGTTCTTCCGCGACGGTGAAAGGATTCCTTTCTCGCTTCACACTACTAGAAAAAGGGCTATAGATGGGATTGACACTAATGGCGCACCAGACAAGCGGTGCGCCATTATTATATACTAATGGCGCACCACCTTCTGATACGCCATTAGAGTTGAAACTACTAATGGCGCACCTGGCGCAGGGTACGCCATTAGTATAAATTTTTTTTAACTAGTGCGCCTGTCCAAACATACTAATGGCGCATCCAGACACAGTGCGCCATTACTAGTTGTAACTAGTAATGGCGCACCTGGCCCAGGGTGCGCCATTAGTATCAAAAAAAGTTTTTTTTAACTAGTGCGCCTGTCCAAACATACTAATGGCGCATCCGGACACAGTGCGCCATTACTAGTTGTAACTAGTAATGGCGCACCTGGCCCAGGGTGCGCCATTAGTATCAAATTTTTTTTAACTAGTGCGCCTGTCCAAACATACTAATGGCGCATCCAGACACAGTGCGCCATTACTAGTTGTAACTAGTAATGGCGCACCTGGCCCTGGGTGCGCCATTAGTATCAAAAAAAAAATTTAACTAGTGCGCCTGTCCAAACATACTAATGGCGCACCACCAGAAGGTGGGCCATTAGTAACCTGGATTACTAATGGCGCATTTAGAGTTGGTGCGCCATTAGTAAGTGGGCAGCAACAAGATATTTTGGACAGCCTCTCCTACCCACACTCACTTTCTCCCCACTTCATTCTCTCCACCTCCTCCTTGTCTCGGGTGCCTCCTCTTTTTAACCTCATTTCCACCATAGATTCATTCAATTTAAGTGGTTAAATTACCTTGTTTTGATAGGTAAGTAAGGGGGGAAGCTATATTTATGTTGTTCTCCCTACAACAATGTGCACATGCACTTTTTATGGCCTAGCTAGATCTATGTATGTTCGTGGTGTTGCATATGTTTGTGGTGTTGCATATGTGTTTGTGTTTGGAGGTGTACCGGTATTTGAAATGCGATAGTTGCCAATATTTTGCCGGAATGTTGATTCATTTCCGTTTCAGCGAGAATTTTGGCATTAAGCATTCTTTTTGGTCCTATTTTTAGGGAAAGTCATGCCAAATTTTTTCTTGGTTCTAAAATATCGTTTTGCTCTACCCCGCAGGCGACCATGGTCCGCATGATGACCGAAGGCATCGTGAATAGGTTTTTGAGGTCCGCGAAGGCTGAGATGCTTCAAAAGAACGAGACGGAGATAAGATGTCCGTGTCGAAGATGCAAGCTGAAGAGCCTTATTGCGGACCCGGAATCCTGGCAGGTGCGGGACCACCTGCTCTTGCGTGGTTTCATGGATGGCTATCGGTGGCAAGGTGATGAAGATGACTACGAAGTCGTCCATGGGGGCCGGGCAAGAAATGAGGAAGGGCAGCAAGGCAACCACCGCGGCTCGGGCGGGCGAGAAGACGAAGAATCCCCAGGAGATGATCACGACGGTGATGCTGTACACAGTCATCATGTAGAAGATGCAGGACATGATGATGAGGAAGATGCCGGAGCAGACGACGGGCATGATCATGAAGATGATGATGCCGGCGGAGCAGACGACGCTGGACCATCGATGGGCTGGGTGCAGGACCCTCATATTCAAGAGCTGCTTCTCAAGCAGACGGATGACGCAAGAGCTGCCGCCCAAGAGAAAGCCAAGATGGATCAACTTGAGTTAGACGCAGTTACTCCATTGTATGAAGGATGCAGGCCCGAGGATACCCGCCTGAAAGTAACGCTCATGGCTCTGGAGATGAAGGTAAAACACAAAATGACCGACGCATGCTTCGACGAGAACATGTCATTCTGGCACGAACGTCTTCCCAAGGGGAACAAGTGCCCGACCAGTTTGGAGGAGGCGAAGAAAATCGTGTGTCCTCTGGATTTACCGCACGTGAAATACCATGTGTGCATGAACAATTGCATCATTTATCGGGACGAGCACGCGGAGTCTACCATATGTCCGGTGTGCGGCGTCACTCGATACAAGAAGAGGAAGAAAGCTCCTCGAAAAGTGGTGTGGTACTTTCCGATCACTCCTCGTCTGCAGCGGTATTTCGCGGACCCTAAGGTAGCAAAGCTCCTGCGTTGGCACGCGGATAGGGAGGAGAAGAAGCGAGAAGATGACGCAAATGATCCGGAGATAGATAAAAAAGACAAGATGCTGAGTCACCCTAAGGATGCGAGCCAGTGGAAAGCGTTGAACTTCAAAGACCTAGAATTTGGGAACGATCCAAGGAACATCGTGCTGGGCGCGAGCACCGATGGAGTCAATCCGTTTGGCAGCCAGAGAAGCACACATAGCACCTGGCCTGTGTTTGTGTGGATGTACAACCTTCCCCCTGGTTGTGCATGAAGAGGAAGTACATTCACATGAGTATGCTAATTGAAGGACCGAAACAACCAGGGAACGACATCAATCTGTATCTGGGGCTGCTGAAAGAGGAGCTTGACACGCTGTGGAAAACGCCAGCCAATACGTGGGACGCCGCAGAGAAAGAATATTTCCCTATGAGAGCCACGCTGCTCACGACGGTGCACGACTATCTCGGTTACGGATATGTCGCGGGGCAGGTGGTCCACGGATTTTCTGGATGCGTCAGGTGCATGGATGACACAACGTATCGCCAGCTAGATAGAGATCCCGGGTCTTCGAAAACCGTGTTCATGGGACATCGAAGGTGGCTTCGCGACGATGACCCGTGGAGAAAATGCAAGGATCTATTCGATGGTGAAACCGAACCCCGAGGACGCCCGCGTACGAGGAGCGGCGAGGAAATAGACGAGCTGTTGAAAAATTGGAAAGACTGCCCACTGCCGGGAAAGAAGCAAAAGGCGCCAGAGCCGGGAAAGAAGCGAAAGGCGCCAGAGCCGCTGCTGAAGGTATGGAAAACGAGGTCTGTTTTCTGGGACTTGCCGTACTGGAAGATCCACCGTGTGCCTCACAGCCTTGATGTCATGCATATCACGAAGAACGTGTGCGAGAGTCTGCTTGGTACCCTGCTCAACATGCCAGAGAGGACCAAAGATGGGCCGAAAGCAAGGGCAGACTTGAAATCAATGGGCATCAGGCAGGAGCTTCACGCTATATATGATGATGATGATGATGATGATGATGATGATGATGAGGCGAAGCAGGACACGGAAAGTCGTCGCAAAGGCAAAAAGGCCAAGAAGACCGGAAATGACTACCCTCCTGCGTGCTTCACTCTAAGTCAGGAGGAGATCGAGCAGTTTTTCACCTGCCTCGTAGGAGTAAAACTTCCTTATGGTTACGCGGGGAAGATAAGCAGATACCTAGACCTAGCGAAGCTGAAGTTCAGCGGGATGAAGTCTCACGACTGTCACGTGCTGATGACGAAGATACTTCCAGTTGCAATCTGTGGGATCATGGACGCGCACGTCCGTGAAACGCTATTTGGCCTATGCAACTTTTTCGACGTCATCTCTCGGAATTCTGTTGGCGTGAGGCAACTCAGAAGGCTACAGGAAGAGATCGTGGTGATACTATGCGAGCTTGAGATGTACTTCCCGCCCGCATTCTTCGACGTTATGGTGCATCTGCTGGTGTGGACGATATCATCCAACTCGGGCCGACGTTCCTGCACAGCATGATGCCGTTCGAAAGGATGAATGGTGTCATCAAAGGATACGTTCGCAACATGTCACATCCAGAGGGAAGCATAGCCAGGGGCTTTCTGACCGAAGAGTGCATCTCCTACTGCACGAATTATCTAGGCATCGAGAACCCCGTTGGTCTGCCCGTCAACAGGCACCTCGGCAGGCTCGCTGGATGGGGTCACCGTGAGGGTCGCCGCGAAATGCATGTCGACTTCGAGGGTCGACTCGCCGACTTTGAAAGAGCAAACCTAGTCGCGCTACAACACATAGACGTGGTCGATCCTTGGGTGGTAGAGCACAAAACCTTTATTAAGAAGACGTACAATGACCGAGGCCAACAGAGGACAGACGGAGATATACTCAAAGATCACAACTCATGTTTCACGCGTTGGTTCAAGCAGAAGCTTCTGTCGTACCCTTTACATGAGGATTCTTCCGCGGAAGAACAACTCATATTCGCCTTGTCACAGGGCGCCGAGCACAACCTGATGACCTATGAGGCGTACGATATCAACGACTACACATTCTACACCGAGGCCAAGGACATGAAGAGCGATGGTTATCAGAACTCCAGGGTAACGATGGAATCCTACACCGGTAACGACAAGGACAGATACTACGGAAGGATCGAGGAGATCTGGGAGCTGAGCTACGCTGGAGAGAAGGTCCCGATGTTCCGTGTCAGATGGGCCAAGAGCGTCCTAAAAGAAGACCGGTATTTCACCACCATGGTTATACCCGAAGCCAAATCCAAGACCGCAGGCGCAAACGTCACTGCGAAAAATGAGCCATGGGTACTGGCTTCCCAAGTGGACCAATGCTTCTTCATTACCGACCCGTCAAAGCCCAGTCGTGTTGTCGTGAGGAGAGGCAAAAGGAAGATCATCGGAATGGATGGAGTAGCCAATGAGCAATACTTCGACAAGTACGGCGACCCGAGAATCGAACATGACGACGATGATGAAGTAGCAGCATACACCACAAGAAGAAGCAGGACCACCCTACCTAAAGGACGTCCGTTCCACAGAAGAACTCCATTTGCGAAAAAGAAGGGCAAGAAGATTGTGAACAGATAGCTAGCTAAGATCGATTGTATTTAAATCGTAGCCTTCATTTCTCGATTGTATTTCATGGGCACTTTTTGAACTATCATGAATATTTTTAAATTTCATGGACACTCGATCTCGATCCCCCTCCATCTCGATCGCTATCCCACCTCGCCAGATCCGGTCCCCCCTCGCCGCCGAGCACCCCCCGGTCCACCGCCCCCCCGCACCCCGCGCACCCTCCCCCGCTCCACCGGCATTACTGTTTGATGATATTTTTAAAAAATTATTATTGTCTTATAAAAAAATATTACTGTTATGATTTAAACAAGTTTGAACATATTTAAACACAAATAAATATCAAACAACATTTTAAATGCATAAAAAAATTATGGAGCCTGGGAATCGAACCCAGGACCTCCTGGTGTGAGAACTAGCTGCTGACCAGTCGAGCTAGTAGAGGGAACATGGTGTGGATCAGGTCAGGTGGAAGATAACCTGTTGGCTCGAGCAGAAATAATAAAAAAATACTAATGGCGCACCAGGGTGAGGTGCGCCATTAGTATGGATGTACTAATGGCGCACCAGGGTGAGGTGCGCCATTAGTATGGATGTACCTGTTGGAAGATAACCTATCCCCTCTCTCTCCCTCGCCCTCGCCCTCGATCCCCTTCCCCTCTCCTCTCCCGACGCCGCTGCCCCGCCGCCTCGACGCCGCCCCGTCGTCCTCGTCTCCGCCGCGACGCCCCGACGCCGCTGCCCCTTCCCCTCTCCTCTCCCGACGCCGCTGCCCCGACC
>NC_057799.1:544264918-544299755 GCF_018294505.1 Triticum aestivum
GATCCCCTTCCCCTCTCCTCTCCCGACGCCGCCGCCCCATCGTCCTCGTCCTCGCCCTCCTCCTCGTCCGCGCCACCGCCGCGCCGCTCCGACCTCCTCCTTGTCCCCTCCGGCCTCCTCCACCTCCTCAGGTACTGCCCCCACCTCTCCCTCCCCCTCCGGCCTCCTCCTTCCCCTTTGTAAATTTTAGGGTTGTTTTGTTACTCAAAACTACATTTTTGCTTTGTTTCTTCATGTTACCACTGCTGTCATCAAGTTTGGATGTGCAAGACTTAATCATATTGTTCCTGTAGCTCTCTGATGTGCAAGTTTATTTGGATACATAGGAACTTTGCTTGACTAATAATTTAAGTTTGGATTTACATTGTCAAGATTCCTCGAAGTCTCAATCAGGTCTAGGTGACCTGCACTTCATGTTACCACTTCTGTCATCTAGGTGACCTTCACTAATAATTACGTTTATATTTGGATCCATAGGACCGTTGCATGTTTTTTTTATAGTTTGGATTTATATTGTCAACCAAGTCTAAGTGAACCTGCATGCCTATTGATACGTACCTGTGAGTTGGATCATCTTCTTTAGGTTTCTGACGTGCAAGTTTTTTTGGATCCTTTGCATGACTAATTGTTAAGCTGATACAATATGAGTAGAACTTCACGTGTTATATCAGTAGATGGTGATGCTATTGGTCTTCTTAAAATAATCTGTCCTCTTTTGTGCTCATACAATTTTGGAATGGTATGCGTGTCTGCACCCATCAAGCCATTGTTAATTCTGGATGCTGGCCATCAAGACTACATACTACTGCATTGTGGTGCACCTCCAACGACCACATAACAGCAGCCCAAATTTTAATTTTCTTGCTGCTGCTGCTTGTTTGTGGTGCACTTGTTGTAGCAGCAGCACTACATCAAGCACAAGTCTTGTAGTAGTTAGCATAGCAGCCTAGTGGCACTCTTGTTAAGCTATTGCATTGTACTATGTAGACTTGTAAAGGCCTTGCTTTTGGGTAGTCCATATGCATATGTGAACCTTGTTGTTTAGTTGATGCAGCTACATGTTGCTTTTGGGTGGTCAGTATGCATATGTGAACCTTGCAGTGTAGTTGATGCAACTACATATGAACCTTGTTGCGTAGTTGATGCAACTACATGTGAACCTTGCTGTTAAGTTTAGATGATGGATGTGTACTCCTATGAACTAATTTCCTGATATTATGAACTATGTTGCTGGTAATGATGCCATTAACTGTCAAGACTTGTGTGAAAATATTGTGTAATTATCTATGACATATTTCCAAATAGGTCATGCCAAACTTTTTAACATGAGATGTGTGATGTCAGATTTTCAAATAGGTCATGCTAAAATACTGTGTAACATTAGATGTTACTCTAGTGGCAAAAGCAATATTTGGCGAAACTGGAGTGTCAAAAGCAAAACAAATAACATAGGGCAATATGGTCTTTTCCCTGCTCCGTTTGGTCAAAACATCCATTAACCTAACAGAATGGCAATTGTGATAATTGTCACAAACTAAGAGTGGCAAAGCGAGATGTCAAAATCTAGAGTGGCATAAGAAAATTTGACAAAATCTAGTGGCAAAAACAAAATTTTCCCATATAAAATAATACAAAGCATGTTGTAAATATAGCAGCTCTGTTCCTTTTGTTGTAATGCCTAATGCCTTCATATTCTACTTGTATCACTGTATCATTGTAGCAAAAGTACAAGGATCAGATCACTTGGGCATGAAATGGTTCCAGAAACCAAAAGCCTGTTGTAAATTATAGCAGTTCTCTGTGTTTTTGTGTAATGCCTAATGCCTTCTCTGTGTTTTTGTGCATAAATTTTAGGGAAAATCTAGCACAGTTAGCAAAGTTAGAAATCTTTTAGGAAATTAGGGTAGTAGCAAAAACAGTAGCAATTTAAAAAAACAGTACCAAAAAAATTAGGAATAAAAACAGTAGCAAATAAAAAATATTAGCAAATATAGCTAGGGTAATTTTGTTTAGGTATAAAAAACAGTAGCAATTTTAAAAGAATAGTAGCAATTTTAAAAACAGTAGCAAAAAAATTAGGTATAAAAACAGTAGCAAATAAAAAAAGAGTAGCAAATATAGCTAGGGAAATTTTGTTTAGGTATAAAAACAGTAGCAAATAAAAAAAAGCAGTAGCAAATTAAAAAAACAGTAGCAAAAAATTAGGTATAAAAACAGTAGCAAATATAGCTAGGGCAATTTTGTTTAGGTATAAAAATAGTAGCTACAATTTGTAAAAAGCATGAGCAACTGATCTGATTCATCTCATCCTCTCTCGATCTGCAGGATACAAGTGGAACAAGGCAGGGGCGTAGGTGCTTGCTACTCAGGCACGGCGGCAGAGCCAAGCACACCCTCCTCTCCCAAGGTACCAACCCCTCTTCCTCTCCCCCTGTATATACTGCTGTCCAGTACATTTTTTTGCTCAATTTGCTGCTGTCTAGTACATCTTGTTAAAATTGCTGCTGACCAGTACATCTTTGCAATATATGGTGATGTGTACCATTCTTGATAGGATGTATCAATTGTAGTAGATGGTCAAGAAGATGTATAGAAAAGAAAAATGATGGTATACTTGTCCACCCGAGAGGCCCTTGTCCACCCGAGAGGCCCTTGAGTTTGCCGGAATGTCGATTAACTTCCATTTCGGCAAATTGGGGTACTCCATATGTCCTATTTTTCAGCAAAGGTCGTGCTGAAATTTTCCGTGAATTTTAGCATGACTTTGCTAAAAATAGGACATATGGGGTACTTGTGACTAATGCATGGGCCGGGCTATCTTAGTAGGTAATTAAGTAGGATCAAGTGCCCCGGCGTACTTGTGACTAATGCATGGCTTTTAGGGTGCCTCGGTGTCGATAAAAACCAAAATGATGAAAGCTTAGGCTTTTAGGGTGCCTCGGCGTCGAAAAACCCTCAATGATGAGACCATGATCTTGTTCCTTGACAATAACCAACTTTTTGACCAAACTTTGTTCCTATTTAGAGAGAAACATGGCCAACAACAATGAGGCCGGGGGTTCGGGCGTCGACAAGCCATTCTGGAAGCTGTCCCAGGAGATGGAGGAACAACCTCACTTGTATGAGGACGCCGCCTTCCCCACCGATCCTGAGACCACTGATGGTACTGCCGAGGATGACCCCACTGATGCCACCACTGATGGTGCCGCCGAGGATGCCACCACTGATGATGGCGGCGCACGCACAGATGGTAGCCAACCGAAGAGGCAACGGAAGGACCGGCGCCTGACCGTGCTCCGCACCCTCAAGGAGGAAGTTACTGAAGTGGACTCCGACGGGAATCCAACGGCGCCCGAACGAATAGTCAAGGGGTACTCGCTTCAGTTCGGGTGCATTCTCCGGAGCACCGTCTCGATCAACACCGAGAACCTGAGGCATCCTGACCGAGGGAATTTGCGCAACCTCCTCTTCACGAAGCTGCACGAACGATACAAGTTCCCCGCTGAATTTGAAAACACAAGCCTCAAAGGGAATAAAGTGAGCAATGCTGCCCTCACGAAGATGAGCAAGGCCCTGTCTACTTGGAAAAGCAATGTGAAGAGAATGATCGAGAAAGGTGAGAGTTATGAGAAGATCAAGGAGAAAAATCCTTCGATCACCAAAGATGACTACAACGACTTCAAGATCAATTGCTCGAGCACCGCAAACTCCGAATCAAGTAAGTGGGGGAAAGAAATGCGGGAGCTGAACTTAGGAGAACACACACTCGGTCCCGGTGGTTACAGAGTGACGGAGCCTATATGGGACAAGGAGGAGGCGGACCGTGCCGAGCAAGGCCTACCGCCCCTCTTCAATAAATACGGTGACAAGCAGACCAGGAACTTTGTCAGGGCCCGGTACAAGAAGGACCCGAAAACAAAGGAGCTTACCACGGATCCGAAGACCAGGGCGCTTGAGCTTGTTCTGGTAAGGAATACACCCCCGCGTAATTAGCTCCATATGGTTGCATTCTAATTAATGAAGCCAAATTTCTAAATGGTTCACATTCCTTCCGCAGGCGACTGAAAGCAGTAGCGCGGGGTCGACTAAGAGCAACCCTTGGGAAACCACTCTAAATAGGGCGTTGAATGTAATGAAGAACAAGGATAAGCTCAGTAAGCCGACGTCAGCTGGTCGTGTGGCCGGCAAAGGCTTGTCGACAAAATGGTCGTCATACTATGACACTGCTGGGCGAAAGGAGAAAAAGACCAGCTCGAAAAGCCAGGCGCGCGAGGTTCAAGAACTCAGGGCACAGGTGGCGCGGATTCCGGAGATTGTCCAAGAGCAAGTGCAACAACAACTCGGAGCGACGATCACCGCCATTGTGCCTACCTTGATCCAGGGGATTAGTGCGTGGATTGCGGGCGGCCAACAGGGGCCGCCCTCGATTCCTAGCTTCACTGCCAGCAACTCGCAGAACGCGATGGCGGGGCCATTGGTGTCTCCGACGCCGGCACGGGAGCTTAATGCACCCGGGTGTACGCCGGCCGGCACCTCTGCAGCAAGCGGCCCCTCCGTCAACTGCACGCCCGCCGTTGGCGGTGCCTCGACATTAGCCGAGCTCGACGCCATCATCACGGTAACTAATTAAGCCTCTCTCGGCCGAGGACTTCATCTCCTTGCCTTTGACTGGGCATCCCTAACACCCTACATGTTTTCGTAGGGCGCCGCCGACGTTCTGTGCACTCTCCTGCACTTCGTGAAAAACGAGTTGGTCGATGTCGCCAAGGGCAAAATCGTTCAACCGGGCAACCCCTTGTTCCACGGTACCCAGATGCCACCCAACTTGTTTAGGGTTCAACTGGTTCGGGTGCTGCCAGGCTGCGACGAGGTGTTACCTCCGATTCGACCCATCGGGGCCGACGATGATGACGTGATGAACCTCAGCGCCTGCCTGAGCTGGCCCCTGCTTTAGCCGAAGAGCCAGATTCGTTTGGGGGCGGGGGACACCACCCCAAAGACAACACCGCCAGTCGTGCCGGCGCCAAGTCGGCCCCATGGCAAGACCGCCGCAACGGTGCCGGACATCCCTATGCCACTGGATCCAAACATGCATATGGCACAGGATCAGAATGACGACGACGACGATACATTTGCCAACGTCGATCAGTACTTTGCCGATCATGGGGACGGTGGCGACTTCATGGGGCCTCCTTCTCAAGAACCCAACCCAACAAAAGACGTGTGCGATCTAGCTGGTACCGCGGAGAAGCCAAGTTGCAACAGGCGTCGTCTGCAGTTCAGCTCTCAGGAGACGCCTCCAGCTGCCGACTTCACCGAGCCTCAGATAGGCGAGGTGCCAAATATGATCAGCCCCAACACACTCAAGAAGGCGGTCTGTGAGCAGAACTCGGTCCCATTACAGGAGATCAAGAAGAAGGCACGCAAAAGAAAGACTAACAAGGGTGCGGGCCAGCCGGCACCGAGTACGATCCGTGCTCAGGACGGGCCACCTTCAACTGTGCATATCTCGAGCAGGGTGCATGTGGCGGGTAGGCCGATGCTACCGAGAAATATGCTCGATGCTGCAACCGGTGCTATGCGGAGTCTGCATGACAGTGTTCTTTCTTTGGAGAAGCGGCGTCTCCGAGAGAAGGATGTGGCATACCCGGTTTTCGCGGCCAAGGTGCCAGAGGGCAAGGGCTTTGTGGATAACTCCATCGGGGGTACGATCGTCCTGCGGTTTGATGACATCCACGCTATGTTGAACCTTCATCCGCTGCACTACACCTTCGTTCAGCTATTTTCGCTGAGTATGGAGATGCGGATCATTCGCGACAAGACCCCGGACATCGTGATAGTCGACCCCTTCTACATGCGTGCCAAGATCTTGGGCAGCGCTGGGGACTGGCAAGTCGCGAGTTCTTACCTCGAAGGCGTCATTCTGGCAAACCAAGATAAGGATAACTTCCTCGTGCCCTACTTTCCCGAGTAAGTCCTCCCCTCAACCGCCCCGTAACATATGAATTCTTAGATTTCGCTCATTTTTCTTTTAACATTCCGTGTTTTCTGCAGTGACACACATTGCACCCTCATCCTCCTAAGCCCCAAATATTCCATGGCCACGTATTTCGACCCGGACCGTCAGTCGAACGTAGACTACACAAATGTCAAGAAGGTTCTTGATGATGTTCTCCCCGGCTACGTCAAATCTGGAGGCACCTTCACCAGGCCTATTCGTAAGTACGGCAAGCACGTGTTCTCCCACAATACGACGTTCTGCTGCGTCAAGCAGCCGCCTGGCGGTCAGAAGGGTGCCTACTACGCCATCCATCACATGCGGGCGATCGTACGGGACCATCATCAACTACTGCTACTGAGTAGACTCAAAGATTGGGCCGCGAGCGTGTCGGCAATCCAGGACGCGGACATCAGACAAGAATTCTTTCGCATCCAGTCGGAGTTTGCGGAAATCATCCATCAAGATGTCCTTCGTACCTCGGGGCAGTTCTACCTCAGAAATCAACCGTCCAACAGTGACATCGACACAATCCTACAAATGCAGGCTGACAACGCCCGTTGTTTCATGACTCCCACGATAGACGGCGGCTTCATCCACGCTCCGGTCCCTTGAGTCGAGTCGAAAGCAGTGATGCTGTGTCTAGTTCTGAAACATCAATTGGCTCATGTTGTAATTAAACTTTAATGAACTTGTAGTATGTCTCTTTGGTTTCGAGAGTCCTTCAACTTAGATGTAATCGATGCTATTAATGTCTTGCTTTTCTCTTCCGATCGTTCTGTTGCATACTTATATATTGCTTATGTATTGTCTGTGAATTGGTACTAACGTTTCGTTTGGCTACTGCATAGCGATGCCGTGGTATGTCGTGTACAAGGGTAAGGTTCCCGGAGTCTACGACGACTGGGAGGAGTGTCGGAGACAGGTTCACCGATTCAGCGGTAACAGTTACAAAGGGTACGCCACTAGGGCCGAGGCCGAATCTAGATACGCCCGCTATCTAGCGGGAGAGGGGAGGGAGCGTTGGAGGAACCGGATGAAGACGAGTTTCATCGTGATAATGCTCATCGTGATGACCGCAGCTCTCTTCTATGTGATGGTAGTTTAGATGATCGATATCGACTTGTAATGTGAAGACAAACTCGCGGTCTCGAGACTTGTAATATAATGTTCTATCTTTGTTCGGTCTTTTCAATTCGGAGACTAATATGATGAATTGTATTCGGAGACTAAAATGATGAATTGTATTCAGAGACTAATCTTCTATTGTATTCGATGAATCTGTTGTTGATGTGTGCTGTCTATATTTTGTCCAATTATACATTTTGTAACCTTTGCAAAAAAACAGAAAATAAAAAAACCTAATATTCATACTAATGGCGCATCACATCATAGTGCGCCATTAGTATGCCAAAGGATACTAATGGCGCATCACTAAACAGTGCGCCATTAGTATGCCAAAGTTACTAATGGCGCATCCTGTTGTTGTGCGCCATTAGTATGCCAAAGCACCTGGGTATACATGGCCCCCTGGGAGGCATACTAATGGCGCACTGTTGTATATACTAATGGCGCATCTGGGGTGCGCCATTAGTATACCAGATACTAATGGCGCACCAGTGGTGCGCCATTAGTAAAATATACTAATGGCGTGCTACTAATGGCGCACCACTAATGCGCCATTAATGGCCAAATTAGGTGCGCCATTAGTAGGCCTTTTCCTAGTAGTGTCAGACGCATGTTCGAAGACTCAGATGATGAGTGGGTCGCTGGGTTAGATGTTGTGTACACCACAGTCCTGGGACGAGAGAAGGATCTAAAGGACGAAGAGAGGAAGAAGCCTGCCGTGATCCAGGTTTGCGTGCATGACTTATGCTTGGTCTACCACATATGCCATGCCGACGTTGAGTGCCAGGATTTTAAGGACTTCCTCGAGAGCAACCTAGTCAAATTTGTTACTGTAGACTTTGGTAACGACAAAGAAGTCCTGCGTCGGATAGGCCTCGTTGTAGCCAACACCTTCGACCTCCAGAAGAATCGGCTGGTGTCCTCTCGTCAGCCTTCAATGCTGACCCTGGCAGGAGCCATGGTTCATCCTTTGTACGGTAAACTAGAGAAACCTCCATACACGTTTCATCATCATGCATGGCAGCGGAATGTACTAGATATAGACCACATCCACTACGATGCAATGGATGGCTACCTTTGCTTCAATATCTACAAGGGTTGGATGAAGAGCAACAGCCAAGTGTGCGGTTCAAGCAAAGAAGTATCGGCCAAGAGGAAGAGGGACAAGGACGAAGTCGAGGACGTGGACGAGGACTCCGAGTAAGGTGGCAGTGTCGTTGCTCATGGTGGTTCTAATGCAGTGTCTACCAGAATAGTTGCAAAGTTTAATTTCAGGTGTGCTTAATTTAATTTGAGGGGTGTGTTGTGTTGAGCCCCCAGCAGAACTATGTTATGTTTATTCTTGTTACTTTAACTCTTCAGTACGTACATACTAGTATTTCTTACATTTCATCTTTTAGTTGGTATAGTACTATCACTCGTTTCTTCACATTATATACGTACAATATATATGGCCAACATCATATAGCCAGCAGTTTAGTTGTCAAAGAATTTCAGGGTGCTTAGTTTTGTCAAAGAATTCCAGGGTGCTTAGTTTTATTTGAGGGGTGGGTTGTGCACTTGTGCTGGGCACCATTATTGTGACAAGCGTTTTTAATAGTACTATATGCATAATTTGGCGACGAGCGCTCTCTATATGTACCACCTTTTTTTTATTTCAAGTTTTGCTCCATGGCGCAATCCATCGATACTACTACTGTACAAAAGTGGAGTATATACATTTTTTAAAAGGCTAGAGGGCGGGGCAGTCTAGCTCGGTCGGTTTCACGAGAGGCGAGGGCCTTTCTGATTTGACGGCTCATTACTGCTGTCAAATCGAATAGTACTGCGCCGCCCGCTGCACGCCCGCCGCCTCCATTAAACCCCTCCGTTAAACCCGCATGCAAACTGTCACGACCGGATTTTTGGGATATAAATTCCCAGAAAAACGGCCTGTGTGCTCACTAGCCCCAGGATTTACTGTTAGCTGATGAGGTACCAACTTGATACAAGAATTCCAAGCAAGGAACAAAAATATGTAGTACAAGACCATTTAGGCCTGGGAGTACAACACTTGGTTTCTAATGGTTGAGGGCAGAAGCGGTTGGAAACATCTGCGTCTATGGGACTCCATTTCCCACAAGAACAGCTGACCAGGATAACTCCTATCTTCGCGAGGCTGCACACGTCAACAGCGTAGGTTCCGAGGGTGTCACCGCGATGCATACCTCCACGCAAGGCAATCTGGCCAAGACAATAGCCAGGGACAAGCCAGTGAGTACGTTTGAATGTACTCGCAAACATTAAGAACACGGGTATAATATATCCAACATACTCCAGATTTAATAGACGATCATACATCCGTCACGAAAATACACGAGAAACCATGATGCACACATATGGATAAAAATATACCAAAATAAAATACTGGGTGCCAAACGAGTGTCTGAATGACTCCTCGAGCAGAAAATGCAGAATAGTAATACTGGTGCCAAACGAGTGTCCGAATGACTCCTCAAGCGGAAAATGCAGAAATAATAATACTGGTGCCAAACGAGTGTCTGAATGACTCCTCGAGCGGAAAACGCAGAAATAATAATGCCGCAGTCGGGCGTCTGAGCGACACCACATAAAGGGCTTATAAAAGAATAATCACAGTGAATATCCAGGAGGTAGAACCATCCCAGGGATACTCAATAATATACGTAATATAAATGGTTAGTCCAAAACAATAAAGATCATAATCCAAAGGTGCCATAATCATAAACAATATTTAGTACAGTCGTTTCTCCATCCGAAAACCAATAATTCACTCAAGTCGTATCTCCATCCGAATACCGCTACTGAGCTCTAGTTAAACCGTTCTCCATCCGAATACCGTTACAGAGTTCTAGTTAAATCGTTCTCCATCCGAATACCGTTATCAAGATTTAACCCAGACTGTGGTCCTATACTCAAGAACATGACTATCCAACAGGATGTATCCTCTGCAGAGGGAGTACCATTTTCCACGAGTAACGGGATTACTCAGTCCCTCGGGACTAATTCCGTCTATGGTCTTTTGATTGAAAACACGCCTGACCTGCACACACCAGCTTAACTCACCAGTGCCTGGAATCACCCACGACACCTGCCAAGCAAAACTCTAAGTGGGGAGGCTACAACCTCGACGTAGCATGGGATCACAAAATTTATACCGCGCGCAAACTGGGGAAGCTATCCCCTTCGGCTACAACCGAAAACACCCATGCCCCCGGACCGAATGACAGGCTTTAATCCGTGGCCACGGGACCTTCATCACGGCCTCTCTGTACGGTGTGTGCTTTGGAAAGGGGTTGACAACCTACTGAACCATACCCTGTCCCCTGCAGGGACAAGTGGCGGTACCGACAAAAGGAAGCTACTGAACAGGACTCGGTCTACAACCGACTCAGGTGATCCAAGTATCCACCAACAATATTACCACTAGTGAAATAAATCACCACTCCTCGAGCCTCACCATGCTATGCCGGGCATACTCGTCACAACGAGGGATTAGGGACAAGCTCATGTCTACCCAAGACCACGACTTTCCCGCTTCCTACCGGTGTGCAAGAGAAGATCACGAGGGCGATCCAAATCCTCAGGGTATCCATTGCTGGCCACAAACAACTCCAAAGTGCACTCATGCACGAGACTACATCGATACATAAACTGTCACGTACACTCTAAGACAAAAGGTGCTGTGATCGTATCCAAACACCACAACAAATATTATGCCAGAGTTCAGAAATGCTTGCCTCCAAGAGTATGCAAAGGATGCACTTATTGGAAGCTTTCCTTTTCCTCCAAAAATCCTATTTTGCAAAATACACAAATACAAATATTTCAAACACAGTACCAAAACCTGTCTCAAATATTTTTGAAATAAATCTTAAAATAAACTAGATGAAATTTGAGAGAGGTAGGAAAAAGAATCAACTCATTCGGAGTTTTATTTTAAAAGTTATAGCCAGTCAAAGTTTGGTCAACTCTGTTTTTAAATAAAACCAGAAAAAGGAAAACGTTTCAGCAGGAATACGCTTTCGCAGCAGAGAGACGTACGCGGTGAAGGAAATATGCCCTAGAGGCAATAATAAAGTATTATATATTTCCTTATATCATGATAAATGTTTATTATTCATGCTAGAATTGTATTAACTGGAAACATAATACATGTGTGAATACATAGACAAACAAAGTGTCACTAGTATGCCTCTACTTGACTAGTTCGTTAATCAAAGATGGTTATGTTTCCTAGCCATAGACATGAGTTGTCATTTGATTAACGGGATCACCTCATTAGGAGAATGACGTGATTGACATGACCCATTACATTAGCTTAGCACCCGATCGTTTAGTATGTTGCTATTGCTTTCTTCATCACTTATACATGTTCCTATGACTATGAGAGTATGCAACTCCCGTTTACCGGAGGAACACTTTGTGTGCTACCAAATGTCACAACGTAACTGGGTGATTATAAAGGTGCTCTACAGGTGTCTCCAAAGGTACTTGTTGGGTTGGCGTATTTCGAGATTAGGATTTGTCACTCCGATTGTCGGAGAGGTATCTCAGGGCCCACTCGGTAATGCACATCACTATAAGCCTTGCAAGCATTGTGACTATTGTGCTCCGGTGGTCTCCGATCGAGTTTGGGCAGCTGGGCAGCTCCGCAAGACTACGGGCAAGCTTCTGGTGGTGCTGGTTGGGCGAGAGGGTGGCCGGTTGCGACGAATCGCACCGGGGCTTGGCGGCGGCCGAGCTGGCCGGAGTTGAGGGAAACGGCCACCACAGGTCGATTCACTACGCGGGAAGCTCTACGAGGAGTGCCTGAAGTCGCGTGCGTGCTCGGAGGGGCTCCGGGACCCTTTTATATAGCGCTCGAGGCAGGTTCCCGCGGTGGCAGAGGATAGGATCGCCGGCGACAGCCGTTGCTGTAGTTGCAGGGCATCGCAGCGGCGACGAAAGCGTGCCGACGAGCGGGGGATAAGCACGAGCTATTCACAGGGGCAGCTGGCGTGCGCTGGTGGCTTGGGCGGCGCCGTCCGCGGCGGAATCTGCTACCGACGCCGGCGTGCCGCCAAGGGCGCGGCCAGCGGTGCAGCAGGACGCCAGAGGGATCGTGGAGCAGGGGGGCGGCTAGTGCGCAGCTCAGCGATGCAGAGGGAGCCAGGGTCAGGTCGCGTCGCGTGCGGCAGTGCGGCGTGTCAGCGTAGTGCGCGCGCGTGCAAAACGTGTGCTCTGGGCGCGCCCAGAGCATGCACGGCACCTGTTCGACGCAATGCCAGCGCGCTCTAGAGCTCGAGGGTGGAGCTGGCACTGCACAGGATGGAGGTAGGGGTAGCAAAGCACTCAGTGGACAAGGTGGATAGGTCAGGGGTTCCAGTCCACAATGCAAACCAGAGAGCTTGCCAAAAGTGGCTGTGCACACTAGGTGTTCGACAGAATGCCAAGTGCACCTAGGCAACTCTTGGAGTGGCCAAAATCTCCAGACCAGTGTCTCCTTAGATACAGGAGATGGTGGTGAGATTAGTTTGGCAAAAACAGAAAGTTGATAGTGCAAGTTTTGCAAAACTCCAGTTTTGGGCAGAAAGAAAAGGGGTTTAGAACATGCACTTCAAAACCTCCAATGAGCCCAATCTCCTGGACTTAAGAGTTTGGTAGGGAGGGCTACAAGTTGGAGAAAGCTCAGGGTCACTAGAGCAAGGGAAAATATGGTTGTAGTACAAATCACCAAATTGGACCAGAATGCAAAAGAGGTTGATCCACTCAAATCTTCCAAAGAACATCATTGGCTTTTTGCTTGAAGATGAATTGTATGCATCCACTGTCATCTCCAAACACTTGGAAGAATTTTTGAAGAAATATTTAAATGGGTTGCAGTGCAAAAGTGCCTGCTGGACCAGATTGGAAAAATTGGTGTAGAGCTCAAAGTCTCCAATGGCCAGAAGGTATCTTTGCATAAAAGTGATGTGGAAACATCACATGACATCCCCAAATTTTGGTGGAATTTTTAGGAGCATTTATCAAATGGTTGTAGTGCAAATAGGCCCCAAATGCAAAAGGAAATCATTTTAAAGAAAGAAAGCTTTTTGAATAAATAAATCTTGCAACATTAAATCCACTCATAAATAATGGTTTTATTATAGAGAGAAATCAAGTCCAACAATACCTTTGAAGGTTTCTCCCACTAGAGGCAAAAATCCAAAATCACAAAAGGTAAAACTTGACAATTGGAAAAGTTTTATTTACTCGCAATATTTTAATCAATAAAACAAGGCCAAAATTTTGGGGTGTCACAACACTACCCCCCTTAAGAAAAAATCTCGTCCTCGAGATTTGTTAAAAGTTGTTTTGGACAAGAATTGTTTTTGAAATAAAATCGCTTTTATCAATGAAATCCTCTAGTTGCACAAAAAACCAAAAGGCTACGGTGAGAGGGCAATAAGTGGTGTAAAACCACAGTGTGGCACACTGGCGCGGTGTGGAAAAATCCACGGTTAGGGAAAACGAGATAATTCTACGGGATACAGTAATTTAGAATAAATTCCAAATTACTAAAATACGCTGGTCGCACCCGGGAGCACAGTGCTCTCTCTGGCTGACAGGTGGGCCCAGGGCCCACTGTCGGCCTCTTCCCTTCCTCTGGCTCTCTCTTCTCTCTCGCACGCTCTCCCGCGCTTCCTCCACCGGCGATGCCTAGCTCGTAGGGCATCGAGGCCGTACCGTGGTAGTGCGCGGCGTGCGTGCTGCCGGTGCAGCGTGCACTCACCTCGCGGGCCAGGGGCTGTCGGCAGTGCTCGCGGGCTCGCCTCCGAACACCGGCGGTCGAGCGACGAGTGTCGCTGGTGGACCTCGCCCACCATACACCGATCTCGGGCTATAAAACGATCGCGGTGCTCCTCTCTTCTTCCCCACACCCGGCCTCGCTCCTACTCCTCCTTCCTTCTTCTCCATAGCTGCTGTCAGGAGCTCGAGCCGAGGCTCCAATGGCAGAGGCAATGCCGGACTGGTATGTGGTCCTGGTGTGTGGAGGCCTGGCGGTGATGCTGGGGTTCTCCGTGCTCCTGTGCGCGATGATCCTGGATGATCGTCGTGATGCTGCCGCGCGAGTGTTAGCCCTCCGCGGTGGCGGTGATCATGTGGATTAGGCGCGGCATCGGGGCTGACTGCTGTCGGAGTGCTGGGGCGGCTCGCGCTTGAAGGAACACTCACAAATCTCTCTTACTGGGACGGTGGTGTCCTCGAGTGTGGTTAGATAGGCGCAAAAATGTGTTCAGGGACTTGTAACAGTGCTTGAGGTCGAGTGGTGGCTGCTGAGAGTCTGCTGTAATGATGCTGCGCGAATAAAAAAAATTCTATGCCGGGAAAACTGCATATATACGCAGCAATAACTCGGGGAAAAGAAATATCCTTGAAAAAATATGTTGCGAGAGAAAAGCAATTAAAACAGAGCTAACAGCAGTAACACTTCTCACAAAACAGGAACTAAAGAAAAATCGGATCCGTTGCACAAAGATTTTACGAACATGCTGCAACACACAAATACAAGTACTGGGACAATAAATACATCGGAGGCGTTTACATGGAAAACGGTAAAGTGACAGGGTCCTGAGAAAACGCCTCTGGCACCGGGGCACACTCCTCTTCTATCGGGGGAAGCGGGTTGACCAGACGATGAATGCGCCCTTCTTGGTCAGGCCTTAGTGGTCTGCCAATGGCGATCCGAGGATTTAAATCAGCGAGGCTCTGGAGATAACCCATTACCCGCTGAGTTAAACGCTCTTGGGCGATGACGTACTGGGCAAGGTTGGCCAGTACTGGATCTCTCTCAATGCGCCCACCGGGGAAAGATGCAACTTCTCCGGGTGCTGCACGGCTCGGAAAATAATAGTACCCTCGCTCACTGGCGTAGGGCACCGCGAATCGAAGGCGGGTGAGCGCCTCGTACGCAGCAGCTTCTATGGCCACCTGTGGAGTCGGCATGGATTTCCCCACGAAGGAGACTTCCGTTGGATCTTGGTTTGGGTAGGCGGGAGGGATGTGCACCACTGCCCAATATTTCGAGGTGGATGGAGTGATCCTCGATTTGAGCAACTCGTACTGGGGTGGACGGGTGGCGCTCATAGTACTGCAGGTAAAGTCCCACAATAATTTGACAAAGCTGCCGGGGGTTGCGTCTGGGGTTCTCAGATAAATGCTGGGGGTCGACATGGCAAGGAATGGCTGTGGGTGCTGCGCACAAGGTGAGGGGTGCTCGGCAAGGTCACGGAGTGGCCTTTATATAGCATCGGGGCTGGGATATCTACCGGGGTGAAAGGCGACTGGCTGACGATCCTGTACTCGGGTCAAAGCCACAGATATACATATCACATAAAGGTGACGCATTACTGTGGGCATTGACGGGGTTGGTCTAGGTGGCTGCGCCCGAGAAAATAAATAAAAAAAATGCAATTGTACGCCAACGTACACATGCATAGCTACTACTCCAAAAATAAGAGCGCTCAAACGGACAGCATGCAACAAAAGCGATACAAGGCCACACATTACAAAGCGTAGGGAAACTAAGGCTCGATACAACTTTGAGCGACTTAGTCTACTTCGTTAGTGTCTAAGTGGGCTGGCCTTGCGGACGCCGATGCTTCTCCACGGTTCTCACCGTCGGGATTTGCTGGTTGAGGCTGAGGTGCTGCAGGGTCTGGGAGATGGTGATGACCATCCCGGCGGTTGTTGGCCCAAATCCCGTTGGAATGGGTTTCCAAAAGGCGACGAAGCGCTTCTGGGGTCACCAAAGTGCTCTGGTTGATGGCTGGCGCAGACCTCAAGGGATCGATCGGGTGTCCGAACAGCATGACTGGGTTGTCGGTGTCGGGCTCCGCTTCTCTCCTCGCCGGGGCTCGGCGAACCAGCTCTCCACGAGCTGCGATCAGATCTAGAGTGACCTGGTCGAACAGTTGCTCTAGTGCGCTTACATAGCGCACCAGATGCAACAGCGCAGGATCCGTCTCGTGGTCTCCGTCGGCAACTTGGGGCGGCCTACCATACCCATCGCGACTGGGGTAGTAGTAGAACGAGCGACAGTTAACTCTGGGCGACAAGTGCCGGAGTTGAACTATAGCTTCTCGGGCTGCCAGTTGGATGGCTTGTGGCTCAAAGGAAGTTGTCCTTCCAGTGAACCTGTAGGGGCGTTCTGGCGACAGACCCCTACCGTAGATGTGCACAGTGGCCCAGTACTGACGGCTTTCACCGTACATGGGTCCTTGGTACACAACATACTCAGGAGGTTCTTCTAACGCGTAGGCACGGCGGGTGAGGTTTGCGAGCACGGTCACAAAACCTCCAAGGTTGGTTGCTGTGGTCTCGTTGTGAACAATGGGGCCAGGCATCGTGGCTGGGTTTGGGGGAAAGAGGCTGTGCTGTGCCGCGGCTAGCGTGCCCTTTTTATAGGAAAAGGGGACGGAGTCTTCCTCCGCACGCTTGCGATAGAGACGGGTTGGGTGTCGGTCACTGGCATGTGATCGACGGGCTAAGCTGATAGGTTGGGCACCGTCCGCCGAAAAGGGCGTCGGGTCACTGTGGAGCTATCTTACGCGGGAAGCTTGACCAGGGTCAGGCTAAGGTCTGATGGTTTGGGATAACCTGGGTTTATTGACCTGGTTAAGATAGGATTAGCCAATGGTCAGCCTGGCTCTGATACCAAGTCTGTCACGACCGGATTTTTGGGATATAACTTCCCAGAAAAACGGCCTATGTGCTCACCAGCCCCACGATTTACTGTTAGCTGATGAGGTACCAACTTGATACAAGAATTCCAAGCAAGGAACAAAAATATGTAGTACAAGACCATTTAGGCCTGGGAGTACAACACTTGGTTTCTAATGGTTGAGGGCGGAAGCGGTTGGAAACATCTGCGTCTATGGGACTCCATTTCCCACAAGAACAGCTGACCAGGATAACTCCTATCTTCGCGAGGCTGCACACGTCAACAGCGTAGGTTCCGAGGGTGTCACCGCGATGCATACCTCCACGCAAGGCAATCTGGCCAAGACAATAGCCAGGGACAAGCCAGTGAGTACGTTTGAATGTACTCGCAAACATTAAGAACACGGGTATAATATATCCAACATACTCCAGATTTAATAGACGATCATACATCCGTCACGAAAATACACGAGAAACCATGATGCACACATATGGATAAAAATATACCAAAATAAAATACTGGGTGCCAAACGAGTGTCTGAATGACTCCTCGAGCGGAAAATGCAGAATAGTAATACTGGTGCCAAACGAGTGTCCGAATGACTCCTCGAGCGGAAAATGCAGAAATAATAATACTGGTGCCAAACGAGTGTCTGAATGACTCCTCGAGCGGAAAAATGCAGAAATAATAATACTGGTGCCAAACGAGTGTCTGAATGACTCCTCGAGCGGAAAATGCAGAAATAATAATGCTGGTGCCAAACGAGTGTCTGAATGACTCCTCGAGCGATAAATGCAGAAATAATAATACGGGTGCCAAACGAGTGTCTGAATGACTCCTCGAGCGGAAAATGCAGAAATAATAATACTGGTGCCAAACGAGTGTTGGAATGACTCCTCGAGCGGAAAACGCAGAAATAATAATGCCGCAGTCGGGCGTCTGAGCGACACCACATAAAGGGCTTATAAAAGAATAATCACAGTGAATATCCAGGAGGTAGAACCATCCCAGGGATACTCAATAATATACGTAATATAAATGGTTAGTCCAAAACAATAAAGATCATAATCCAAAGGTGCCATAATCATAAACAATATTTAGTACAGTCGTTTCTCCATCCGAAAACCAATAATTCACTCAAGTCGTATCTCCATCCGAATACCGCTACTGAGCTCTAGTTAAACCGTTCTCCATCCGAATACCGTTACAGAGTTCTAGTTAAATCGTTCTCCATCCGAATACCGTTATCAAGATTTAACCCAGACTGTGGTCCTATACTCAAGAACATGACTATCCAACAGGATGTATCCTCTGCAGAGGGAGTACCATTTTCCACGAGTAACGGGATTACTCAGTCCCTCGGGACTAATTCCGTCTACGGTCTTTTGATTGAAAACACGCCTAACCTGCACACACCAGCTTAACTCACCAGTGCCTGGAATCACCCACGACACCTGCCAAGCAAAACTCTAAGTGGGGAGGCTACAACCTCGACGTAGCATGGGATCACAAAATTTATACCGCGCGCAAACTGGGGAAGCTATCCCCTTCGGCTACAACCGAAAACACCCATGCCCCCGGACCGAATGACAGGCTTTAATCCGTGGCCACGGGACCTTCATCACGGCCTCTCTGTACGGTGTGTGCTTTGGAAAGGGGTTGACAACCTACTGAACCATACCCTGTGCCCTGCAGGGACAAGTGGCGGTACCGACAAAAGGAAGCTACTGAACAGGACTCGGTCTACAACCGACTCAGGTGATCCAAGTATCCACCAACAATATTACCACTAGTGAAATAAATCACCACTCCTCGAGCCTCACCATGCTATGCCGGGCATACTCGTCACAACGAGGGATTAGGGACAAGCTCATGTCTACCCAAGACCACGACTTTCCCGCTTCCTACCGGTGTGCAAGAGAAGCTCACGAGGGCGATCCAAATCTTCTGGGTATCCATTGCTGGCCACAAACAACTCCAAAGTGCACTCATGCACGAGACTACATCGATACATAAACTGTCACATACACTCTAAGACAAAAGGTGCTGTGATCGTATCCAAACACCACAACAAATATTATGCCAGAATTCAGAAATGCTTGCCTCCAAGAGTATGCAAAGGATGCACTTATTGGAAGCTTTCCTTTTCCTCCAAAAATCCTATTTTGCAAAATACACAAATACAAATATTTCAAACACAGTACCAAAACCTGTCTCAAATATTTTTGAAATAAATCTTAAAATAAACTAGATGAAATTTTAGAGAGGTAGGAAAAAGAATCAACTCATTCGGAGTTTTATTTTAAAAGTTATAGCCAGTCAAAGTTTGGTCAACTCTGTTTTTAAATAAAACCAGAAAAAGGAAAACGTTTCAGCAGGAATACGCTTTCGCAGCAGAGAGACGTACGCGGTGAAGGAAATATGCCCTAGAGGCAATAATAAAGTATTATACATTTCCTTATATCATGATAAATGTTTATTATTCATGCTAGAATTGTATTAACTGGAAACATAATACATGTGTGAATACATAGACAAACAAAGTGTCACTAGTATGCCTCTACTTGACTAGTTCGTTAATCAAAGATGGTTATGTTTCCTAGCCATAGACATGAGTTGTCATTTGATTAACGGGATCACCTCATTAGGAGAATGACGTGATTGACATGACCCATTACATTAGCTTAGCACCCGATCGTTTAGTATGTTGCTATTGCTTTCTTCATGACTTATACATGTTCCTATGACTATGAGATTATGCAACTCCCGTTTACCGGAGGAACACTTTGTGTGCTACCAAACGTCACAACGTAACTGGGTGATTATAAAGGTGCTCTACAGGTGTCTCCAAAGGTACTTGTTGGGTTGGCGTATTTCGAGATTAGGATTTGTCACTCCGATTGTCGGAGAGGTATCTCAGGGCCCACTCGGTAATGCACATCACTATAAGCCTTGCAAGCATTGTGACTAATGAGTTAGTTACGGGATGATGTATTACGGAACGAGTAAAGAGACTTGTCGGTAACGAGATTGAACTAGGTATCGAGATACCGACGATCGAATCTCGGGCAAGTAACATACCGATGACAAAGGGAACAACGTATGTTGTTATGCGGTCTGACCGATAAAGATCTTCGTAGAATATGTAGGAGCCAATATGGGCATCCAGGTCCCGCTATTGGTTATTGACCGGAGAGGTGTCTCGGTCATGTCTACATAGTTCTCGAACCCAAAGGGTCCGCACGCTTAAAGTTACGATGACAGTTTTATTATGAGTTTATATGATTTGATGTACCGAAGGTTATTCGGAGTCTCGGATGTGATCACGGACATGACGAGGAGTCTCGAAATGGTCGAGACGTAAAGATTGATATATTGGACGACTATATTCGGACACCGGAAGTGTTCCGGAGAAGTTTCGGATTAAACCGGAGTGCCGGAGTGTTACCGGAACCCCCCGGGGAAGTATTGGGCCTTAGTGGGCCTTGAGGGGAGAGAGAGGGCAGCAGCCAGGAGGTGGTGCGCCCCCTCCCAGAGGAGTCCTAGTTGGACTAGGAGAGGGGGGCGCAGCCCCCTTTCCCTCTCCCTCTCCCTCTCTTTCCTTCCCCCCTTTTCCTAGTAGGACAAGGAAAGGGGAGTCCTACTCCTACTAGGAGGAGGACTCCCCCCCTCTCCTTGGCGCGCCCCATAGGCAGCCGGCCTCCCCCTTGCTCCTTTATATACGGGGGCAGGGGGGCACCTAAGAACACACTTGATATACGATATTTTACCGTGTGCGGTGCCCCCCTCCACCAGATTACACCTCGATAATACCGTCGCGGAGCTTAGGCGAAGCCCTGCGTCGGTGGAACATCATCATCGCCACCACGCCGTCGTGCTGACGAAACTCTCCCTCAACACTCGGCTGGATCGGAGTTCGAGGGACGTCATCGAGCTGAACGTGTGTAGAACTTCGGAGGTGCCGTGCGTTCGGTACTTGATCGGTCGGATCGTGAAGACGTACGACTACATCAACCGCGTTGTGATAACGCTTCCGCTGTCGGTCTACGAGGGTACGTGGACAACACTCTCCCCTCTCGTTGCTATGCATCACCATGATCTTGCGTGTGCGTAGGAAATTTTTGAAATTACTACGTTCCCCAACAGTGGCATCCGAGCCTGGTTTTATGCGTTGATGCTATGCACGAGTAGAACACAAGTGAGTTGTGGGCGATATAAGTCATACTGCTTACCAGCATGTCATACTTTGGTTCAGCGGTATTGTGAGATGAAGCGGCCCGGACCGACATTACGCGTACGCTTACGCGAGACTGGTTTCACCGTTCGGAGCACTCGTTGCTTAAAGGTGACTGGCGGGTGTCTGTCTCTCTCACTTTAGTTGAACCGAGTGTGGCTACGCCCGGTCCTTGCGAAGGTTAAAACAGCACCAACTTGACAAACTATCGTTGTGGTTTTGATGCGTAGGTAAGAACGGTTCTTGCTAAGCCCGTAGCAGCCACGTAAAATATGCAACAACAAAGTAGAGATCGTCTAACTTGTTTTTGCAGGGCATGTTGTGATGTGATATGGTCAAGACATGATGTGATATAATGTGTTGTATGAGATGATCATGTTTTGTAACCGAGTTATCGTCAACTGGCAGGAGCCATATGGTTGTCGCTTTATTGTATGAGATGCAATCGCCATGTAATAGTTTTACTTTATCACTAAACGGTAGCGATAGTCGTAAAAGCAATAAGTTGGCGAGACGACAACGATACTACGATGGAGATCAAGGTGTCGAGCCGGTGACGATGGTGATCATGATGGTGCTTCGGAGATGGAGATCACAAGCACGGTGCTTTGGAGATGGAGATCACAAGCACAAGATGATGATGGCCATATCATATCACTTATATTGATTGCATGTGATGTTAATCCATTATGCATCTTATCTTGCTTTGTTTGACGGTAGCATTATAAGATGATCTCTCACTAAAATTTCAAGATAAAAGTGTTCTCCCTGAGTATGCACCGTTGCAAAAGTTCTTCATGCTGAGACACCACGTGTTAATCGGGTGTGATAGGCTCTACGTTCAAATACAACGGGTGCAAAACAGTTGCACACGCGGAGTACTCAGGTTAAACTTGACGAGCCTAGCATATGTACAGATATGGCCTCGGAACACAGAGACCGAAAGGTCGAGCGTGAATCATATAGTAGATATGATCAACATAGTGATGTTCACCATTGAAACTACTCCATCTCACGTGTTAATCGGACATGGTTTAGTTGCTTTGGATCACGTAATCACTTAGATGATTAGAGAGATGTCTATCTAAGTGGGAGTTCTTAAGTAATATGATTAATTGAACTTAAATTTATCATGAACTTAGTACCTGATAGTATCTAGCTTGTCTATGTTAATTGTAGATATATGGCCCGTGCTGTTGTGCCATTGAATTTTAATGCGTTCCTTGAGAAAGCTAAGTTGAAAGATGATGGTAGCAATTACACGGACTGGGTCCGTAACCTGAGGATTATCCTCATTGCTGCACAGAAGAATTACGTCCTGGAAGCACCGCTAGGTGCCAGGCCTCCTGCAAGAGCTACGCCAGAAGTTATGAACGTCTGGCAAAGCAAAGCTGATGACTACTCAATAGTTCAGTGTGGCATGCTTTACGGCTTAGAACCGGGACTTCAACGACGTTTTGAACGTCATGGAGCATATGAGATGTTCCAGGAGTTGAAGTTAATATTTCAAGCAAATGCCCAGATTGAGAGATATGAAGTCTCCAATAAGTTCTATAGCTGCAAGATGGAAGAGAATAGTTCTGTCAGTGAGCATATACTCAGAATGTCTGGGTATAATAATCACTTAATTCAACTGGGAGTTCAACTTCCGGATGATTGCGTCATTGACAGAATTCTTCAATCACTGCCACCAAGCTACAAGAGCTTCGTGATGAACTATAACATGCAAGGGATGAATAAGACGATTCCCGAGCTCTTCGCAATGCTAAAGGCAGCGGAGGTAGAAATCAAAAAGGAGCATCAAGTGTTGATGGTCAGTAAAACCACTAGTTTCAAGAAAAAGGGCAAAGGGAAGAAGAAAGGGAACTTCAAGAAGAATAGCAAGCAAGTTGCTGTTCAGGAGAAGAAATCCAAGTCTGGACCTAAGCCTGAAACTGAGTGCTTCTACTGTAAGCAGACTGGCCACTGGAAGCAGAACTGCCCCAAGTATTTGGCGGATAAGAAGGATGGCAAGGTTAACAAAGGTATATGTGATATACATGTTATTGATGTGTACCTTACTAATACTCGCAGTAGCACCTGGGTATTTGATACTGGTTCTGTTGCTAATATTTGCAACTCAAAACAGGGGCTACGGATTAAGCGAAGTTTAGCTAAGGACGAGGTGACGATGCGCGTGGGAAATGGTTCCAAAGTCGATGTGATCGCCGTCGGCACGCTACCTCTACATCTACCTTCGGGATTAGTTTTAGACCTAAATAATTGTTATTTGGTGCCAGCGTTGAGCATGAACATTATATCTGGATCTTGTTTAATGCGAGACGGTTATTCATTTAAATCAGAGAATAATGGTTGTTCTATTTATATGAATAATATATTTTATGGTCATGCACCCTTGAAGAGTGGTCTATTTTTAATGAATCTCGATAGTAGTGATACACATATTCATAATGTTGAAGCCAAAAGATGCAGAGTTAATAATGACAGTGCAACCTATTTGTGGCACTGCCGTTTGGGTCATATCGGTGTAAAGCGCATGAAGAGACTCCATACTGATGGAATTTTGGAATCACTTGATTTTGAATCACTTGGTACTTGCGAACCGTGCCTTATGGGCAAGATGACCAAAACACCGTTCTCCGGAACTATGGAGAGAGCAACAGATTTGTTGGAAATCATACATACAGATGTATGTGGTCCGATGAATATTGAAGCTCGTGGCGGATATCGTTATTTTCTCACCTTCACAGATGATTTGAGCAGATATGGGTATATCTACTTAATGAAACATAAGTCTGAAACATTTGAAAAGTTCAAAGAATTTCAGAGTGAAGTTGAAAATCATCGTAACAAGAAAATAAAATTCCTACGATCTGATCGTGGAGGAGAATATTTGAGTTACGAGTTTGGTCTACATTTGAAACAATGCGGAATAGTTTCGCAACTCACGCCACCCGGAACACCACAGCGTAATGGTGTGTCTGAACGTCGTAATCGCACTTTACTAGATATGGTGCGATCTATGATGTCTCTTACTGATTTACCGCTATCGTTTTGGGATTATGCTTTAGAGACGGCTGCATTCACTCTAAATAGGACACCATCGAAATCCGTTGAGACGACGCCTTTTGAACTATGGTTTGGCAAGAAACCAAAGTTGTCGTATCTTAAAGTTTGGGGTTGCGATGGTTATGTGAAGAAACTTCAACTTGATAAGCTCGAGCCTAAATCGGAGAAATGTGTCTTCATAGGATACCCAAAGGAGACCGTTGGGTACACCTTCTATCACAGATCCGAAGGCAAGATATTTGTTGCTAGAAATGGATCCTTTCTGGAGAAGGAGTTTCTCTCAAAAGATGTGAGTGGGAGGAAAGTAGAACTTGATGAGGTAACTATACCTGCTCCCTTATTGGAAAGTAGATCATCGCAGAGATCAGTTTCTGCGACACCTACACCAAGTAGTGAGGAAGTTAATGATAATGATCATGAAACTTCAGATCAAGTTATTACTGAACTTTGTAGGTCAACTAGATCAAGATCCGCACCAGAGTGGTACGGTAATCCTGTTCTGGAGGTCATGTTACTAGACCATGGCGAACCTACGAACTATGAAGAAGCGATGGTGAGCCCAGATTCCGAAAAATGGCTTGAAGCCATGAAATCCGAGATGGGATCCATGTATGAGAACAAAGTATGGACTTTGGTTGACTTGCCCGATGGTCGGCAAGCCATTGAAAATAAATGGATCTTCAAGAAGAAGACTAACGCTGATGGTAATGTTACTATCTATAAAGCTCGACTTGTTGCGAAAGGTTTTCGACAAGTTCAAGGAATTGACTACGATGAGACCTTCTCACCCGTAGCGATGCTTAAGTCTTTCCGAATCATGTTAGCAATTGCCGCATTTTATGATTATGAAATTTGGCAAATGGATGTCAAAACTGCGTTCCTGAATGGATTTCTGGAAGAAGAGTTGTATATGATACAACCGGAAGGTTTTGTCGATCCAAAGGGAGCTAACAAAGTGTGCAAGCTCCAACGATCCATTTATGGACTGGTGCAAGCCTCTCGGAGTTGGAATAAACGCTTTGATAGTGTGATCAAAGCATTTGGTTTTATACAGACTTTTGGAGAAGCCTGTATTTACAAGAAAGTGAGTGGGAGCTCGATAGCATTTCTGATATTATATGTGGATGACATATTACTGATTGGAAATGATATTGAATTTCTGGATAGCATAAAGGGATACTTGAATAAGAGTTTTTCAATGAAAGACCTCGGTGAAGCTGCATATATATTAGGCATTAAGATCTATAGAGATAGATCAAGGCGCTTAATTGGACTTTCACAAAGCACATACCTTGACAAAGTTTTGAAGAAGTTCAAAATGGATCAAGCAAAGAAAGGGTTCTTGCCTGTACTACAAGGTGTGAGATTGAGTAAGACTCAATGCCCGACCACTGCAGAAGATAGAGAGAAGATGAAAGATGTTCCCTATGCTTCAGCCATAGGCTCTATCATGTATGCAATGCTGTGTACCAGACCTGATGTGTCCCTGGCTATAAGTTTAGCAGGGAGGTACCAAAGTAATCCAGGAGTGGATCACTGGACAGCGGTCAAGAACATCCTGAAATACCTGAAAAGGACTAAGGATATGTTTCTCGTATATGGAGGTGACAAAGAGCTCATCGTAAATGGTTACGTTGATGCAAGCTTTGACACTGATCCGGACGATTCGAAATCGCAAACCGGATACGTATTTACATTGAACGGTGGAGCTGTCAGTTGGTGCAGTTCCAAGCAAAGTGTCGTGGCGGGATCTACGTGTGAAGTGGAATACATAGCTGCTTCGGAAGTAGCGAATGAAGGAGTCTGGATGAAGGAGTTCATAACCGATCTAGGTGTCATACCTAGTACATCGGGACCAATGAAAATCTTTTGTGATAATACTGGTGCAATTGCCTTAGCAAAGGAATCCAGATTTCACAAGAGAACCAAGCACATCAGAAGACGCTTCAATTCCATCCGGGATTTAGTCCAGGTGGGAGACATAGAAATTTTCAAGATACATACGGATCTGAATGTAGCAGATCCGTTGACTAAGCCTCTTCCACGAGCAAAACATGATCAGCACCAAGACTCCATGGGTGTAAGAATCATTACTATGTAATCTAGATTATTGACTCTAGTGCAAGTGGGAGACTGAAGGAAATATGCCCTAGAGGCAATAATAAAGTATTATATATTTCCTTATATCATGATAAATGTTTATTATTCATGCTAGAATTGTATTAACTGGAAACATAATACATGTGTGAATACATAGACAAACAAAGTGTCACTAGTATGCCTCTACTTGACTAGTTCGTTAATCAAAGATGGTTATGTTTCCTAGCCATAGACATGAGTTGTCATTTGATTAACGGGATCACCTCATTAGGAGAATGACGTGATTGACATGACCCATTACATTAGCTTAGCACTCGATCGTTTAGTATGTTGCTATTGCTTTCTTCATGACTTATACATGTTCCTATGACTATGAGATTATGCAACTCCCGTTTACCGGAGGAACACTTTGTGTGCTACCAAACGTCACAACGTAACTGGGTGATTATAAAGGTGCTCTACAGGTGTCTCCAAAGGTACTTGTTGGGTTGGCGTATTTCGAGATTAGGATTTGTCACTCCGATTGTCGGAGAGGTATCTCAGGGCCCACTCGGTAATGCACATCACTATAAGCCTTGCAAGCATTGTGACTAATGAGTTAGTTACGGGATGATGTATTACGGAACGAGTAAAGAGACTTGCCGGTAACGAGATTGAACTAGGTATCGAGATACCGACGATCGAATCTCGGGCAAGTAACATACCGATGACAAAGGGAACAACGTATGTTGTTATGCGGTCTGACTGATAAAGATCTTCGTAGAATATGTAGGAGCCAATATGGGCATCCAGGTCCCGCTATTGGTTATTGACCGGAGAGGTGTCTCGGTCATGTCTACATAGTTCTCGAACCCAAAGGGTCCGCACGCTTAAAGTTACGATGACAGTTTTATTATGAGTTTATATGATTTGATGTACCGAAGGTTGTTCGGAGTCTCGGATGTGATCACGGACATGACGAGGAGTCTCGAAATGGTCGAGACGTAAAGATTGATATATTGGACGACTATATTCGGACACCGGAAGTGTTCCGGAGAAGTTTCGGATTAAACCGGAGTGCCGGAGTGTTACCGGAACCCCCCGGGGAAGTATTGGGCCTTAGTGGGCCTTGAGGGGAGAGAGAGGGCAGCAGCCAGGAGGTGGTGCGCCCCCTCCCAGAGGAGTCCTAGTTGGACTAGGAGAGGGGGGCGCAGCCCCCTTTCCCTCTCCCTCTCCCTCTCTTTCCTTCCCCCCTTCTTTTCCTAGTAGGACAAGGAAAGGGGAGTCCTACTCCTACTAGGAGGAGGACTCCCCCCCTCTCCTTGGCGCGCCCCATAGGCAGCCGGCCTCCCCCTTGCTCCTTTATATACGGGGGCAGGGGGGCACCTAAGAACACACTTGATATACGATATTTTAGCCGTGTGCGGTGCCCCCCTCCACCAGATTACACCTCGATAATACCTTCGCGGAGCTTAGGCGAAGCCCTGCGTCGGTGGAACATCATCATCGTCACCACGCCGTCGTGCTGACGAAACTCTCCCTCAACACTCGGCTGGATCGGAGTTCGAGGGACGTCATCGAGCTGAACGTGTGTAGAACTTCGGAGGTGCCGTGCGTTCGGTACTTGATCGGTCGGATCGTGAAGACGTACGACTACATCAACCGCGTTGTGATAACGCTTCCGCTGTCGGTCTACGAGGGTACGTGGACAACACTCTCCCCTCTCGTTGCTATGCATCACCATGATCTTGCGTGTGCGTAGGAAATTTTTGAAATTACTACGTTCCCCAACACGCGGGGGTTTGCGCCTCCACTTAAACAGAGAGAGGGCGCTGCGCGGGTCACTGACAGTGGGTCCAGAGGGCCTACTAGTCAGGTTTGACTGGTCTCCCTCTCCCTCCCTTTTCTATGCCCGAACGGTGGCGAGGCTCCGGCGATCGCCGGCGACAGACGGCGGCTCCTCGAGGGCACCCAAGGGCGGGAATGGGACGGCAAGACCGAGGCGGTCCCCGGGGTGGTTGCTGGGTCGGAGGAGGTGGCAGGAATCGCCGGCGGCGAGCTTCGCGGCGGAGGGAGGCTACGGTGGTGAAGTGACTATTGTGCTCCGGTGGTCTCCGATCGAGTTTGGGCAGCTGGGCAGCTCCGCAAGACTACGGGGAAGCTTCTGGTAGTGCTGGTTGGGCGAGAGGGTGGCCGGTTGCGACGAATCGCACCGGGGCTTGGCGGCGGCCGAGCTGGCCGGAGTTGAGGGAGACGGCCACCACAGGTCGATTCACTACGCGGGAAGCTCTACGAAGAGTGCCTGAAGTCGCGTGAGTGCTCGGAGGGGCTCGAGGACCCTTTATATAGCGCTCAAGGCAGGTTCCCGCGGTGGCAGAGGATAGGATCGCCGGCGACAGCCGTTGCTGTAGTTGCAGGGCATCGCAGCGGCGACGAAAGCGTGCCGACGAGCGGGGGATAAGCACGAGCTATTCACAGGGGCAGCTGGCGTGCGCTGGTGGCTTGGGCGGCGCCGTCCGCGGCGGAATCTGCTGCCGACGCCGGCGTGCCGCCAAGGGCGCGGCCAGCGGTGCAGCAGGACGCCAGAGGGATCGTGGAGCAGGGGGGCGGCTAGTGCGCAGCTCAGCGATGCAGAGGGAGCCAGGGTCGGGTCGCGTCGCGTGCGACAGTGCGGCGTGTCGGCGTAGTGCGCGCGCGTGCAAAACGTGTGCTCTGGGCGCGCCCAGAGCATGCACGGCACCTGTTCGACGCAATGCCAGCGCGCTCTAGAGCTCGAGGGTGGAGCTGGCACTGCACAGGATGGAGGTAGGGGTAGCAAAGCACTCAGTGGACAAGGTGGATAGGTCAGGGGTTCCAGTCCACAATGCAAACCAGAGAGCTTGCCAAAAGTGGCTGTGCACACTAGGTGTTCGACAGAATGCCAAGTGCACCTAGGCAACTCTTGGAGTGGCCAAAATCTCCAGACCAGTGTCTCCTTAGATACAGGAGATGGTGGTGAGATTAGTTTGGCAAAAACAGAAAGTTGATAGTGCAAGTTTTGCAAAACTCCAGTTTTGGGCAGAAAGAAAAGGGGTTTAGAACATGCACTTCAAAACCTCCAATGAGCCCAATCTCCTGGACTTAAGAGTTTTGTAGGGAGGGCTACAAGTAGGAGAAAGCTCAGGGTCACTAGAGCAAGGAAAAATATGGTTGTAGTACAAATCACCAAATTGGACCAGAATGCAAAAGAGGTTGATCCACTCAAATCTTCCAAAGAACATCATTGGGTTTTTGCTTGAAGATGAATTGTATGCATCCACTGTCATCTCCAAACACTTGGAAGAATTTTTGAAGAAATATTTAAATGGGTTGCAGTGCAAAAGTGCGTGCTGGACCAGATTGGAAAAATTGGTGTAGAGCTCAAAGTCTCCAATGGCCAGAAGGTATCTTTGCATAAAAGTGATGTGGAAACATCACATGACATCCCCAAATTTTGGTGGAATTTTTAGGAGCATTTATCAAATGGTTGTAGTGCAAATAGGCCCCAAATGCAAAAGGAAATCATTTTAAAGAAAGAAAGCTTTTTGAATAAATAAATCTTGCAACATTAAATCCACTCATAAATAATGGTTTTATTATAGAGAGAAATCAAGTCCAACAATACCTTTGAAGGTTTCTCCCACTAGAGGCAAAAATCCAAAATCACAAAAGGTAAAACTTGACAATTGGAAAAGTTTTATTTCCTCGCAATATTTTAATAAATAAAACAAGGCCAAAATTTTGGGGTGTCACACAAACCGAGAATCCTACTCCTGCCACACGTCCGTTCATGAGCGGGCCAGAATTAAACGCAACACCGGCCGAGCTCCTCCCGTACGCCCTCAGTTTAAACGAGGCCAGACGCCGGCCAAGCTCCTACCGTCCGCCCTCTATTTACACGAGGCCAGACAGACAGCGGGCAAGAATTGCACCCCTCCGCTGTTCCCCCATATCCTCCTTCACCATTTTCTCCACTCTTCCGATGGCTTCCGATGAGCCGTTCTCCGGCATATTACCCGGCTGGGTGGCCCGCCGATCCCTCCGGATACGGGCGAGGCCGCTCGGTGCTTCACTAACCTTGCTTGGCCCGACGGAGCCAGTTGCCGCCCCAAGCAGGCGCGTGGTTCAGCAACTTGCTGCTCTAGTTCAGCTCGATGAGGAGTGGCGAGTTGCTCCACGCCGGGACGACAGCTAGCACGCCGGTACGGGCGCCGTCACTGCCGCGTCGTACCGTGCCACCAGTGTCTGCGGTGGCCGCGCCTCCCGTGTCTGTGGGCGCGCCTCCCGTGCTTGCGGCAACGCCATGTAGGCAGAGACAGAAGCCGGGTGCATGGAGAGCGACGAGTCGGTGGCCAGCTTCTCCATGTCTGCCGCCATCATCGAGGAGAAGTAGAACAAGGGAGGCCGCCGCCACTTGGGACCCATGAAGGCCACCGCCGAGGCGACGACCACGGATTCAGCTGGTTTCTTTGCTGCTTCGTCTCTTCCGAGGACCTTCGTCGACCCCGCAAGTTTCTGACGGACATGAGGAAGACAAAGGGATCCGCGGGCGGCCATTTAGAACTAAAATAAGTCTAGATACATCCATTTCTAGGACAAGTATTTCCGGACGGATCGAGGGAGTATTAATTATACAACAGAGCCGGATTGGCACCTCTTAGTTCATTTAAATGTAATGAAATCCATCATGTTTATATGAAGATCTGGCTTTTTTATACGAAATCCTTCATGCTTATATGAAATCAGTCCGTGTTTGCACGAATTTCATCTGGTTGGTTAGAGTTGTAAAAATGTATGCCACTGGCGTTTGATGTCGTCCTCCGCTTAAGGAAGCGGGAAGAAATTTGCCGGCTGCCGTTGGAGATGCTCTTTATGCTGGAAATAATAGCGTGACATCCAATCCATTTGAGTTAATTTCCTGTATGATTGTCCCTCTATAAAATGTTAATTGCATGTACAGTGTACACGTGACTTGCAGGGTGGCTACAGCTTCGTACAGAAAGTTAAAAAGAAACAAGTCCATCCTTAATCTTGTATTCTAAGTACTCTGTGGGTTCCACTGTCAGTACAGTAGTGAAAGAAGTATATATTAAATAAGTAGAGTAATATATAATTTAAAAATATAAAGTTAAAAGACAGAATTCAAACTCATGTCATCGCGTTGCGAGCATCCGGCGCTAACCAGCCAAGCACGTTTTTGTTGTAGACCATGCTGGAGATATATCTCCATGTCTACTCTTATATATACTCCATTCGTTCCTAAATATTTGTCTTTTTCAGATTTCAAATGGACTACCACATACGGATGTGTATGTAGACATATTGTAGTGTAGATTCACTCATTTTGCTCCGTATGTCTTTTCAGGAAGGGGTCAGATTTGTCCTTGATTTATTTATGAGGTATCCATATGGCACTGCACCGCCAAGAAAAGAGTGTAGCATCAAAATTATGGACTACTTTTTTGAGTATGTTGGTAAGGTCCGGTCATAGTCACTTGTTGAAATCTCTAAAAAGACAAATACTCCCTCCGTCCGGAAATACTTGTCATCAAAATGGATAAAAGGAAATGTATCTAGACGTATTTTAGTTTTAGATACATCTCTTTTTATCCATTTTGATTACAAGTATTTTCAGACGGAGGGTGTAGAAAACAGAGTTGGTCATGATGGTGTGCGTGCCATCCTGCAATATAGGCCGTCGGATTTATATCTAACGGATAGGAAAGAAACTATGGCAATTTTGCAAAAATATACCCACACGTCTCTCCACGTTCGCAAATAAGGCCTTCCCTCGTTCAACGTTTTCTCTCACAAGATAAAATACTCATACAAATGCATCTTGATGTTCCGTGCAACGCACGGGCAGCTAGCTAATTTCTTTAAAATAGTTGCTGCGATAATTGGGTTGAAGTGATATATTTTATGTCTGCCCCGAATGATTTCAGATTCACTAGTAGTAACAAAGAAAAGGTTGCCTTGTTAATTAACAGAAAACAGGGTGAAAACTATCACATGAGGCCGGTAAAAACAAGGCACACTGGGTTCAGCGTCATCGTCACTACAGTTGTGCGCGCGCGAGAAGTCTACATATCGAGGGGGCTACAGAGCGAGGCACCGAGACACAATGTTTGAGAGAGAAACCAATTGACAGATTATGACCAGATCGAGTTGTCACCCTTCTGATGTCATTGTTGGGGGGGGAGGGAGAGAAAGACGTATCGAGAGTGTGCGCGGTAGGCACAGAGGCACAACTAGCGAGTGTGTGTGTTTGAAAGAGGAGTAGATAGATTATTATCAAGATCGATGTGCCACCCTAGTCCTTCGGTGCCGGGTAGTGTGTGTGTGTGTGTGTGTATGTTTGAGAGAGAAGCCAGTCGATAGATTAGTATCAAGATTGAGGTGTCACCCTACTCCTTCGGTGTTGGGAAGTGTGGGTGTGTGTGGGGGGGGGGCAGTGACACTCACATATCTCTACTCTTATAAAAAACAGAGTTGGTGATGATGGTGTTCCTGCCATCCTGCAATATAGGCCATCCGATTTATATCTGACGGACAGGAAGGAAACTATGGCAATTTTGCAAAAAGATACCCACACCCCTCTCCGCATTTGCAAATAAGGCATTCCCTCGTTCATCCTTTTCTCCCACAAGATAAACTTCTCATACAAATGCATCTTGATGTTCCGTGCAATGCATGGGCACCTTGCTAGTAGGGAGAAGGAGTTTGTGTGACACATATCTAGCTATATTAAGGGATAGGTAGAGAGCATATGTGTGAGAGACATTATTATACTTTGAGACATTAGTGGCTGTGGGTGGGCGGAATTAAAGGGGTGGGCGTGTTAGACATAGAGAGCGTGTGTGTATCTGTGCGAGTGACTTGTAGGACGGGGTAGAAAGATGAATTTAACCCTGACGGAGGGAGAGAAATACACGAAGTGCACGTGTGTGATTCCGATGCCCACAGGGAAATGAGATATGTATGCGTGTGAGAGAGATTGCACAATTCATTCACGTATCACTATCTAGCGATCGTGGACGTGCATCGCTTGAACATAAGTCAATATCTACTTCGTATCGTGGCCAAAGGTACAATATCGATTCAACGCTATAAAGATTGGACACTCACATATCACATTTTTTTCTATTTAAATAAACCTTTTTCAGTTGTGCATGCCAAAGTTACAGTGATGTTTCTTCAAACAACCAATGTAGCTATCATGTATATGCAGCATTGTTACTCTTGCATTCAAATTCATTAGTCTTGGATGATTTAAGTTTCTATTTTGAAGTAATATATGTGATATTCATATATGAATTCAACGGGTACGCAATTTATGAAATGGAAGCTATGTAATCATATGAGGTAACACTTTTAATTAGCTGACTACAATATCCATTTCTTTTTGTGCGCCTCTACACTAACACGTCAATGCATTATGTTTAAAGTAAATAACCAATGGCACTAAATTATCTATTTACACGAGAAATACATAGGCTGAGCGTTTGATCCCTTTTTTGTGAACGCGCCACTACACCCGTACGATTGGCCGCGCCCGTGTGAACGTCCAAGTTCTCGGCGCATCATCCCGAGTTATTGTCTTTTTTTCTGGGGTGGACTTCACACCAGTTATTAACTGCTGACGCGTGCCCCGTGTACACAGTCTAGCATGACCTTCCCGCTAGCACGGTCCAAAAATAGTTGAAACTGGATACGAACGATCCCGCGGGAGGCAAAATCTCCCGCCTCCTTCTAAAATTTCCGCCACCTTAGTCTTTAGCATGCGAAATCCCCCTTTTGTCCTTGGTGCACGGAGACCAACAGTTACAATACCGCCCTCATCTACAAGATAGCTCGGGGCTGCTTTGGTAACTTCCGGTTCCCCCACTACACGGCACCCCCATTTCCTCTCCCCTCCCGCAAAAACGACAAACTCCACAGCACCAGAGCATCTTCCAACACGCCGTCCGTACTTCATCGCCCTTTCTCCCCTCCCCTCTCGAAACCCTAGACTGCTCATCCACTGGCGTACCATAGCCATTCACTGCCAGCGGCGTCCACCTCGCCGGATCTGCTTCTGCTGCCGCATCTACCCCTCCCACCTCCCCTAGGAACAAGTAGACTGCTCATCCACCACTGTACCACAGCCCATTCAGTGCCGGCCTTGTCCACGGCGCCGGATCTGCTTCGCCGGTACTCTCGTCAACCGCCGTGCATCTGCAGCGGCTCATTCGTACTCCCCACCGGAGACGCTTCGTCCACACCCCCCGGAGCCGCCCCACCGATGCCCCCGTCGACGGCCTCTGATCCTCTTCGCCGACACCTTCCTCAACCCTACCAGAGCCGCTTCGCCGACACCTTCCTCAACCCTACCTGAGCCGCTTCGCCGACACCATCGTCAACCCTACCGGAGTAGCTTCGCCTATACCATTCTCAACCCTACCGGGGCCGCTTTGCCAACTCACAAGTCCACGGCCTCAGATCCGCTTCCTCGCACCCTCATCCAACCTACCGGAGCAGCTTCTGACGCCCCGTCCACGGCCACAGATCCGCATCGTCGACACCACCCTTAACCCAACCACCGGAGCAGCTTCTGACGCCCCGTCCA
>NC_057799.1:544300144-544356068 GCF_018294505.1 Triticum aestivum
CCACGGCCGCAGATCCGCATCGTCGACACCATCCTTAACCCAACCACCGGAGCAGCTTCTGACGCCCCGTCCACGGCCGCAGATCCGCGTCGTTGACACCATCCTTAACCCAACCACCGGAGCAGCTTCACCTACGCCCTCGTCCACGGCCACAGATCCGCTTCACCCACACTGTAGTCCACCCTACCGGAGCCGCTCCACAAACACCCTACTCGATGGTTCTAGATCTCCTTACCGGACCCCGACAGCCAGCGCAGCGTCATCACCTCGATGTTTCTAACCTGATTCCCACCGTCTGGAGAGATGCCAAGCACCCGCCATGGCCTAGGTACTTGTCACCTTTAAACCCGTCCAGCATCACCTGCCCGATGTACTTCAAATATACTAACCGGTCGCTGTTACCTGTTATGCAGCTGGCAAAAACTACAAGGACGATGTTTCTTCCAGATCTAACAGCTTGGCCAACCAAGATCCTGGACTGAGGCATAGCTATGATCTTGTAAGTGTGTCTCTCTCTCTTGTATTGTTCTGTGCCTGCCAGCTTGCTTTGCTAGGATTTCCGACCAGTAATCCCTTTGTGCAGACAATGATTTCTACTACTGGCTGCTAAATTAGATATGTAGATGTCATACATGATACTACCTCGTACCTCCGTTCCTAAATATAAGTCTTTCTAGAGATTCCACTATAGGCTACATAAGGAGCAAAATGAGTGAATCTACACTCAAAAATGCATCTATATACATCTGTATGTGCTCCATACTGGAATCTCTACAAAGACATATATTTAGGAACAGGGGCAGTACATTACACAAAATCGTAGGTGGCATGTAGGAATTCCAGTGCACTACATTAGGCTCCCTTAGAGTGCCTGCTAGTCCAGCATACAGAGTCATGGCTAGTTTATGGTACACACACAATCGTTAATTGGTGGTTTAAATATGCGCAAGGGATATGCAATGTAGTATCATGTAGAGATGTCTGAAATTGGCCGTGTCAACTTGCAGATAGGGTTACACAATGAAAAAGTACAAGATGTATGTGGCAATTTCATGGAACATCGCAAAAAAAGGAGAGGCAGCGGTGAGCCTATACAGTGTGCTATGGTACGTCACTCCTCCATTGCAATCATCGTGACATGTTATTTGTATGCCAGTTCTATTAGCCAAGTTTCTTAGGGACAGTTATTACGAGTTATCCTAAGAAAATAAGCACCTGTGAATATAAGCTCCATGTAATAAGCCAACCAGTTCTTTTCATTGCGTTTTCAGCTTATCTTTGGTATGATCAGTGGAAAGTCTAGATTGCATTATATTTTTTCATTTTGCTGCCCATATGGAAATTAATTTGACTTGCAAACATCACAAATTGAACCCAGTGCAGTAATTAATATGATAGGAAAACAGACCATCACTATTTGCTCCAAATGCAAATACAAAGATACCATCTACTTGGCACAATCTACTTTGGTCAATGTTTTCCATACAGATCCCATTGCCTAATTTAAACGAAGAACGCATGACCCACATTTAAATGAAGAACAATTATTTATTGAAATTCAATGGTCCAAGTGGCTGGTTATTATCGTATAGCAGCACCACCTGAAAGCGTCATATAGCAGCAGCAGCAGCTCATAGCAACTCATCATACAACAGCAGCAGTCTGCAATTCATCATATACCAGCAACAACTCATAGCAATTCATCATATAGCAGCAGCAGGAGCAGCTCATAGCAATTCATCATATAGCAGCAGCAGGAGTAGCTTGTAGCAACTCATCATATAGCAGCAGTAGTAGCAGCTCATAGCAATTCATCATATAGCAGCAGCAACAGCTCATAGCAACTCATCATACAACAGTAGCAGCTCATAGCAATTCGTCATATAGCAGCAACAGGAGCAGCTCATAGCAATGCATCATATAGCAGCAGCAGAAGCAGCTCATAGCAATTCATCGTATAGTGGATCAGAATGAAAATTTGGCAAAAAATCAGAGGAGATCCTCACCTTGTTGGATGAGCTCATCCTTCAACAGCACCTCAAGGCCATGGCCTGGGAGGAGGGGAGGGGGAATAAGGTGCCTTCTGCCGCATTGTGGCATCAGCCGTAGTTGTGCAGCGCCCGCCGGAGTAGTGCGTTGGACGAACCACAGTGGAGCAGCTACTGGAGACCATGAGAATGAGGGGCGGCACCAGAGGGAGGAGCAGCTAGGGAGATTTGCCCCTACCCGACGGCCATGTAGCCTAGCTGGACATAGCATCGTCGAGGACCAGGCCAGATGGGACCAGTGGTGACGGCTCGCTGGAGGAACCCTAGTGCTGCAGGCAGGGGATCGAGGTAGAGGGAAAGGGGAGAGGAGATGCAAGCGGGCAGGGCAATGAATGCTTGCGTGTTTGTTTTTACTTGAGGGTCAGGTGTGACACGGGCGTCAGCAGTTGCATTTTGAGTGTAATATAGGCAGGACAACAGAGTCATTTCACTATTCCCCTTCCCTTCAATTTTTAGTGAGGTTCTACCCGAAACACCCCCCTCCAAAGAGAAATTAGTTAAGCCCAAGCCCATAACTCAAAAATGACTTCTTTACATCTTTTATGGCTTATTTTGACAATATGCCCTGAAAAGGCGGAATCGAACTGGCCCTTAACCTGCAATTCAATTGTGCGTGCGATGATGAATCACTCCTGCCTGCTATCTGTACATTTAGGCATCACCATACATGGCATAACCTAATACATGTGCATTCCATTGTAGAATCTGGAATATGCAATGTTTATGTTAGTTCATACGTTGCACATGATGTTTAAATGCCCCTTAAATCTGGTCAGTCAAGTGATGGTCTTTAAGCCTCCTTCTTTGCTTCTTTTCTTGATATGTAAGATTTGCTCACACATCTGTTCAATTGCTTGTTTGCATCAGCCAGCCATACTAGGACTGTTTGCTTTGATTACTTGCTGTTCTTGACCTAATACTCTAACAGAGCTTGTCAACGATTTAAACACTAAGGGCTGCTGTAGTGGGGCCTTGTCTAACTCATAGGTGACATAAAGGTTTGGCTGCACACTACAGTAGGATCTCCAAGAGTACATGGAGATCCAGTTCATAGGTATGCCTAGTTTTTACATAGTGCAGACATAGTAAATGCTCATTTCATTGTGTGCAAGTGCAAGAGATGTGGCATGTTTCATTATGTGGTGTTGTTTTGTTATAATCTCATCCTTTTGTGTTCACAGACTGGAAAGTATGCATATTTATCTTCCAAGGAGACGAGTAACTAGTTTGTGTCACCTTGCAGAGGGGGTGCAATGAAGATTAGATTGAGGATTTCCAAGTACAAGATGTTAGGAAGGAGCCTTGCAAGAGAAGTAGGAGCTGCACTGAGCCTCTTCAACCAGCTAAGGTAAGTCACTGTATGCAACTCAACAGTTCAATTCCTTGTTTGTTTCAGGCATAGTTAATTTTCTCTTTTCAATTGCTTTATTTGTCCTCAGTTAATGAGATGCCCAAATAATCATGCCTGATGTTCGGTACTTGTATCACTATTAGTTGACATAATTAAAGGCCTTACCATTTAATTACTCTGCCGAAGTGTGCCTGAAGCTTTGAAGTCTATTAACCAACTATTATTGCATGAGGCTCACAATCTAGTTTACACTACACTAATGATTGCATAGTTTTGCCTGCTGTAGTATGTTTGTATGAAACCCTCTGCTGTTCATTATGCTCCCTAAGACTTTAATTGAGGCATAGAATGGCCAACTACTTGCTTACTTATACGCAACGTGCTGTCTAAGTTTGTAACTTGTCTGTGTTTTCGATTGGGCCCCAACATCATGCTCCTCTTGTGAGCTAAGAGGGATTTCTGTATGCAGGCTGCACAGACTATCTTTTTTATAATTTTTAAAATATCACCTGCTTATGCTTCTTGATGTGTAACATTTTTTTTGAAAGTGACGTGTAACATTATTGTTAGTCCTGTTTTGCCATGTAGTACAAAATAGTGTCTTGTTCGCTTCACTGTTGTAACTATATTTTTGCCCTAGTCATGTGTACTTACAAAAACATTTCAGGATGAAGTGACATCAACACAAAGATCTGCGAGCAGTGCGGCATGGCCGTTACCGAATGATTATGGATTGGAATTGGAATGTGCCAATGTTCTCGAGCATCAACTAGAGGTGGCAAGACAACGTGTACATGATTGTCAACGTATAATCAACAAGTTGAGACTGGACATGCAGGTATTAGATGCAGGAGTCAAAAAATGAAACAAGACACTGAGGTAACCATGAAGGAATTGGAGATTTTGCAGACTGAAATTTGTGCTATCTGAATCCGGCCAATCCTATTTTCTGAAGAGATTATAGTTCAAATGGAGTTAAGTTGATGCGCGTCCATGATGTATGAGCTGTATTTGCCCAGTGTATGTAATTTGTTGTTTGTGTATGCTTTATTATCACCTGTACCGAACCATAATGCCCAGTGGGTATAATCGGCTGTAATTTCTTTATTGTATAGTGTAGGATTATTCTACCTTTCTATGCCTTGATCTCTTTGTTGTATAGTATTGAGTAGGATAATTCTTTGAATATGCTATATCGTTCAAACGGGGGCCAACTCGCCCGACCATGGCCCTTCACGGGCCGTCGGATACATGGGCCTTCTACGTCTCGTAGGATCCATGGGCCTTCTACGTCTCGTAGGATCCATGGGCCTTCTACGTCTCGTAGGATCCATGGGCCTTGTACATCTCGTAGGATCCATGGGCCTTCTACGTCTCGTAGGATCCATGGGCCTTCTACGTCTCGTAGGATCCATGCGCCGCCGACTCATTTATGGGTCTTGTACGGGCCTTTAATGGGCCGTAGACGGGCCTTTAATGGAAATCGTACGTTTTATGGGCTGACCATAACGGGCCGTTAATAGGCCGTATTTGGTGATGCTATGAAAATGGCCCAACAGACTAACGGTCCACAAACGGGCCGACTGTAACGACGGGATGAATTTGGCCCACAAGCAGAAAATTACAGTAACGGGCCGTAAGTAACCGAATGCTGCAAATGAGCCCAAGAATAAATGGGCCCTCAGAAGGCCGAAAGTTAACTTGGGCTGGAAACGGCCCAACGGAATAACGGGCCGTTAATGGGTATAAAGTGATACACTGTTCATTACGGGCCAGTTTCACCACGGGCCGTTAATGGGTCTAAAGTAATACACTGTTCATTACGGGCCAGTTTCAGCACGGGCCGCTAAGGGGCCAAGAGTTACAAAGGGCCTCATATGGCCGAAAGACGTCATGGGCTATACATGGGCCAGAAGTGAAAACGGGCTGGAATCATATTGGATGGCCCAGATGACGCTACTGGGCCTAATTCGGATAGGGCGTAACGGGCCTTGGGTTAGCGGGCTGTAAATGGGCTATATGCGAACATGCCGTTAACAGGCTTTCCATGGGCCGGCCCGCCAGCTTTTGACCAAGTCAAACGGGCCGGCCTTTTCATAGGAATGGGCCACTGTTGGGCCGTGCCACGTGTCGACGTATCATAGGCGCCTTCTGTCCAGTGAGTGGATGACATCTGTCCCAACGACGAGCCGACACATGTTTCCTCTAGCCAATGATGATTTTACATGTGGAAAATCCCCATTGGTCGGGGCTGTTAACGGGTTATCGGATCCAAAACCCAACCCAATAGCTTAACGGCGTTCCGTTATGGTGGATGCCACGTGTCGGTCAACCTTGACGAAAGCACTTCTGTGACGCGCGATTTATCGTCATGGAAGTGGACACTTCCGTGATGATAATTTTGGTAATGTCATGGAACACTTCTATGACAGCACAGGTATGACTATCTTGATTCTGTCATAAATTTGTCATGGATGTACATGCATGACAAAAAACACGACCTACTGTGACAAACACGTATCATCACGGAAGTGTATTTTTTTGTAGTGTCATCTGGCTACCCATTTCTGTTGTTCTGCATCATCGCAAACAGTTATTCTGGATTAACCGTTTGGCACTCATCCAATGGAGGGAAACTTCTACATTCGCGGGGGACGTGGCATTGACCATTGGGCGGCAAAAGTCGATCATCCGGGTGCGCAATAAAGGATGCAAAGAGGGATCCTACAGCAGCAAGGACCAGCTTCCTTACCGATAGCTCATCTAACAAAACACCCAAGTTAAGTGTGCTAAGGATTGAGTAGTCATCAGATGGGTGACCGGATGGGAGGTGGGCTCGATGTTAAATTAACTGATTTGATGGATCACTGTAAACATTTAACTGCATTGAATGTATATAGTGCTTCATAATATTAGTTGAATTAACCTCGAGGTCCTTGTTTTTTAATTTTTGACATTTTTTGTTTTTTGAACACATGTTGATTGGCTTGAAGGTCTATCTCGTTAATTTTTGATAATTTTTGTTTTTTGAACACATGTTGATCGGCTTGAATGAAGGTCTATCCCGTTACTTTACAACATGTTTCCAAAACATGGAACTCGAGGTTAATTCAACTAATTGGACGGAGCACTATATACATTCAACGCAATCAAATGTTTTCCAAAAAGGTGATATGATTTCTGTGAAACTTATAAGTCATGTATGTCAAATTAACCTCTGTGTACTTGTTCTCAAATTAAACTCCGGGCCTGTTTGCCGCGTATCACACACATCTTATTAAGTTGAACCATTTATGTTCTCTTCACTAATCAAAAATAGTTCATTCGAGTGAACCGTATGCCGTATATCACACACACACCTTGATCTGGCTGACCGTTTCTATTGCTTTCCCTAATAGCAAACAGTTCATCAGAGCGAATTGTATGCCGTATATCGCGCACACATTGATATTGCTGCCCATTTTTGTTGTTCTGTATAATCGCAAATTGTTGGGGATATAACTATTAGGTATGACCCGCCCAGGAGGGGCGGGGTTATACCTATGGCGATTCATGAAGCCCAAGACAGCTCTGGAAGATGGCAGTTCAGTTAAGGGCCCAAGGCCCAAAGGCGACTCAAGGCCCGTAGAGATAAACCGCCATATGTACATAACTTGTATTGTAAGGCAGGGATAGTTAGAGACCGAGCCGGACACTGTTTATGAGTTGGCCGGGACTCTGTGAGCCGCTGAGCGTCGACCTCTGTATAAAAAGGGATGACCCAGCGGTGGTTCAGGACAAATAACATTAGATCGAAAGCTAGGTCAAGCGGATTCGCTCCCCAGTAATCGAAACATAAGCAATACCACCTCAAACTGGAGTAGGCCTTTACCTTCACCGCAAGGGGCCGAACCAGTATAAACCCTCGTGTCCTTTTTCTTGTTTTAACCCCTTTAAGCTTCCTAGTTGCGATGGCTCCACGATTAAGTCCTTTCACTAGGACATCTCCCCTGACAATTCCATGACAGTTGGCGCCCACCGTGGGGCCTGCGCACGGTGGATTTGAGTTCTTGAAGGGCAGCTTTGAAGGGCTCAAGGGATACGCTGTGGGCCGGATGACTGTCGGAGTAATGGGCCACGGGTAGGCTAACCCGAGACCCAGAGCCTTTCAAGACATCGGGGCTGGCTGCGCCCCTCAAGGCCTCAAGACGAGGTGCCGCCTTCTGGTGTCCGGCTGGAGGAATAGCCGGCTGCCCGAAGGCGGCTGAGTCCCAGAAGCCGGCATCAAGGCAGGACGACTCCTAGTAGGCGGCTTCTAGAGAAGCCGGCCTCTAGCAGTCGGCCCGTGGAGCCAACGAAGCCTGCGCCCTCATCGAGAAAGATAAGATAGGGAGTGGCTACAGCGTAGCCCCCCCCCGATCCAGGGACGGGCGTGGCCACAGTGCACTGTACCAGCGGAGATCTCCGCCCGGCGCGGCACTGTTGCCACTCCACCCCTGACGTCAGCACAAGTAGGCGGGGCCCTGCTCCCACGACGGCCTGTCGGTACGGCCAGGGGACGATGGGCCCCACCGATCAGCGAGAGCCCGGAAGAAGGCTAGAGCCCCACCAGTCGGACACGAGAGAGGTCGGCCTCCAGCAGTCGGCCAGCCCCTTCCTCAGGCCCCACGTGCCATTAACCAGATGAGACGCAGACTGGCTACAGTAATCGCCCGCCAGGCGGCAGTGCTGTAGCCACGCTCCCCTGACCAAGCCTGCGTCATTAACATCACGGCTACAGTGATCAACAGCCGACAGGACCCGTGTCGGCCCCGTACCAGACCAGTCGGCGGGGCCCACCAGGCGGCGGGCCCCAGCAGTCGGCGGAGAAGCCGGCAACCAGAGAGACTGACAGCCGGGTCCTACACCCGGCCGGATTACTATTGTACCCCTGGGGGGTAGGCCTATATAAACCCCCCAGAGCACCCATGCAAAGGGTTCCCAACCTGTTAGAACTAGGCCAACCCATAGAGAAAGGAGAGAGCTAGCCTTGCCTTCTCCTACCTCTAGCATACAGCTCGAGGAGCACCATTGTATTCACTTGTGCCTTAGTGATCATGCGGAGACCCCGCAGAGCAGGACTAGGGGTGTTATCTCCTAGGAGAGCCCCGAACCTGGGTAAAGTGCATCGGCGTTCATGTCTACGCCTTATCCCGCTTCCAGGCACCGGCGACGTTCTACTCACTCCCACCATGATAAGCCATCCATTGGCATATGCCGCACCCAACCCCCGACATTTGGCGCCCACCGTGGGGCGAGGTGCACCGTCGTCCGGAGACCTATTCTGGACGGGAACCTTGTTCCTTCCCGGCGAGCGCAGCCAGCCCGGCACGCCAGACGGAGTCTGCGCCGATGAGGTTCGCCTCTCCGACGAGCCTGCGTCTGACGCGGGCACAGATGGTCCCGAGAGCCGCCTCGTCGGCCTCCTCGATCAGCTCCACGTCACCAGCGAGCCTGCTGTCGACTTGGAGTCTGTTGGCTCCACCGACCCAATGATTGTCGACTCCGACACTGCGTTGTTTGACGCGTTCCCCGCCAATGTGGTGGTCTACGACGAGCCGCTCCCTCGCGCGAAGAGCGGCGAAAGCACCGTCACGGAGGTGCTTGTCATCGGCCACAGCGAGCACTCCGGCGGAGGTGCTCATGACCCACTCGATGCGGCACTGCAAGACCTGACGGCGCCTATCCAGAAGACGCCGACGCCGAGACGCTGGAAGCGCGCCGCGTCCAGCTCGTCGAGAGCACCAAAAAGTTGGCCAACATGAGACGCCTGTCGGAGGCCTACCAGCACAAGATGGACCGCGCTGTGGGTGGCACGCCGGCTCCTGATAGGCCTAGCTGCATCGGCACGGTCCGGCAACGCGGCGTGGCCATCGCGAGCCTGTTTGGGGCAGATCGCCCCGTCTACGCCACGCCAGCGGAAAACATACGAGCTGCCTAGGCGGCAGCAGAAGAGCTGGACAAGTTCGAGGGCGAAGAGTGTCGCCAGATGGCCGAGCGCGTCCAGCGACTCCTCGACGCGGCTGCTGAGCAGCACGAGGCCGGCTGCCGCACTGAAGCGCCCAACCGGCGAATTGATGATCCGCCTCCCCGCTGAGATCAAGGCGCGACCTCCCTAACGTCGACTGGTGGCGCCCGCGAAACAAGAGACAAGGAGCCGGTTGCCAGCCGCAGCCGGACTCGCATCACTATCGAGTGCGACCAAGACGGCCACCCAAGAGCAGTGGAACGACGGGACGACTGCTCGCCTCCTCCCCCTCGCAGGGAAAGGCGCGTCTCCCCGCCGCCTGTTTAACACCCGACACTCGGCGACCGCCTTGGCCGTCGAGAAGGAGTCGTAGAGAATGATGCCCGCCACCGGATCGACCGTCTCAACCGATCCCTGGCGCTAGAAGAAGAAGAAGAGCTGGGTCCGCCTTGTTTTGGCCCCCGCATTCAAGATGAGCCCTTCCCCAAAGGGTTCATGCTCCTGAGAGACACGCCCAAATACACCGGCTCCGTGAAGCCGGAAGACTGGCTGGTCGACTACTCCACAGCCGTCAGCATCGCGAATGACAACAAGCGCGTTGCCGTGAAGTATGTTCCGCTCCTGCTCCAGGGCATGGCCCGGACATGGCTGAACAGCCTGAAGCCCCGCAGCATCAACAGTTGAGTCGACTTCACCGAAGCCTTCGTTCGCAACTTCACCAGCACATACAAGCGGCCGCCCAAGCCTCGCCAACTCCCCTTGTGCGTCCAAGGCCCCAACGAGTCGACTCGTGACTACCTCACACGCTGGGCGGAGCTTCGCAACTCTTGCAAGGGAGTGCACGAGGTGCAGGCCATCGAGTACTTCACCGCTAGGTGCCGAGAGGGCACCCTCCTCAAGCACAGGCTTCTCTGCGACGAGCCGGCGACCCTCGATGAGCTGCTGGTCATAGCAGATAAATAAGCCACGACCGACTCCTCCATGAAGGCAGAGATCCAAGTTGATGCATGTGGCAAAGTGGCCCCTCAAGCTCCACGGACCCCAGCGGGCGACACCAGTCGGCGCCAACAACCAAGCGACAACAAGCGCAAGGCCATGCAGCCGGCTTCCACAAGCCGGCAGGTGGCGACAGTCGAAGACCAGCAGCCAGAAGGGCAGCCTCCATCCAAGTGCCAGAAGGGCGGCAAGCACAATTGGCTGCCTGCTTTCTCGTATGAGCAGACTCTTGACGCGCCCTGCAAATTTCACAGTGGCGCGAAGCCGTCCAACCACACCAGTTGGAAGTGTCATTGGCTCGCCAGGATCGCCAAGGGTGACGGCCTTCTACCTCCTCCGCCAGCTGGGCAGCCGCCTCCTCCTCCACCCCAGCAGCCGGCAGTTCGACCAGTCGGAGCCATACAAGACTAGTACCCCGAAGAGCACGGGGCTTATGTCGTGTTCACCAGCGTGGCCGACGATAAGCACAGCAGACGGCAACGACAGCAAGAAGTAAATGCAGTAGCATCAAAGAACCCCCGAGTTCATGCATTGGTCCGAGAAGCCCATCAGCTGGAGCAGAGCTGACCACCCGGAAGTGATGCCCAATCCCGGCTCCTACGCCCTGGTTCTGGATGCCACCTTTGCCACTCATAGGCGAGCAGCTCGCTTTCCCCGAGTTCTGATAGATGGCGGCAGCAGCATCAACATCCTGTACAAGGATACCATGGAGAAGTTACGAATCAAGCAAAGGCAGCTTCAACCAAGTCGGACTGTATTCCATGGCATAGTTCCTGGCCTTTCCTGCTCACCAATCGGCAAGATCCAGATAGACGTCCTCTTCGGAGACAAAGATCATTTTTGCCGAGAGCCAGTCTGGTTTGAGGTGGTGGACCTTGAGAGCCCATACCATGCACTACTTGGCCGGCCTGCTCTGGCCAAGTTCATGGCGGTCCCCCACAATGCTTACCTCAAGATGAAGATGCCGAGTTCCAAGGGAATTCTGACCATAGCCGGGGACTACAAGAAGTCGTCTACTTGTGTGGCAGATAGCACTCGGCTGGCCGAGTCCCTTGTGATCGCGGCTGAGAAATGGCTCCTTGATCGAGTTGTGGCGATGGCAGGCAAGCAGCCGGAAATGTCATCCAACCCCAAGGAGTCGGAGGCCGAGGGCTCGTTCAAGCCGGCCAAAGAGACAAAGAAGATACCGTTGGACCCGGAGCACCCGGAGAGGCACGCTGTCATAGGTGCGAACCTTGACAGCAAATAGGAAGGCGAGCTCGTCGATTTCCTCCGTGAGAATCGGGATATCTTTGCATGGTCTCCCAAGGACATGCCGGGTGTTTCGCCGGAATTCGCCGAGCACAAGCTACATGTCCGGTCTGATGCCAACCCGGTCAGGCAGCCCTTGCACCGCCTGTCAGAAGAGAAGAGAAGAGTCGTTGGAGAAGAGATAGCCCGGCTGCTGGCAGCCGGCTTTATCATGGAAGTATTCTTTCCAGAGTGGCTGGCCAACCCAGTCCTTGTGTTGAAGAAAAACAAGCAGTGGCGCATGTGTATAGATTATACCAGCCTCAACAAAGCCTGCCCCAAGGGCCCCTTTGCTTTGCCGAGAATTGACCAAGTGATAGACTCCACAGCAGGATGCAAGCTGTTGAGTTTCTTGGATGCATACTCAGGGTATCACCAGATCAAGCTGAACCCAACCGACAGACTGAAGACCGCCTTCATCACACCATTTGGAGCCTTCTGCTACTTGACCATGACGTTCGGCTTGAGGAATGCCTGCGCCACGTTTCAACATTGCATGCAGAAGTGCCTCCTCAAACAACTCGGCAGAAACGCCCACGTTTATGTGGACGATGTTGTGGTGAAGACGGAGAAGCGTGGAACGCTGCTAGAAGACCTCAAGGAGACCTTTGAGAACTTGCGCCGATTTCAAATCAAGCTCAACCTGGAGAAATGCGTGTTCGGAGTACTAGCCGGCCAGCTTCTTGGATTCCTGGTCTCAGAGCGCGGCATAGAGTGCAACCCTGTGAAGATCAAGGCCATCGAAAGGATGGAAGTGCCCGCCCGACTGCTGGATGTGCAGAAGTTCACCGGCTGTTTGGCATCCATCAGCCGTTTCATCAGTCGGCTGGGAGAGAAGGCTCTTCCCCTATACCAGGTCATGAAGAAGACCACTTTTTTCGAGTGGAACGACAAGGCGGATGAAGCTTTTCTCCAGCTCAAGAAGATATTGACCACTCCACCAGTCCTGGCGGCTCCGACTCCTAAAGAGCCTATGCTTCTCTACATCGCCGCCACCAGCCGGGTGGTCAGCACAGTCATAGTGGTAGAACGCAAGGAAGAAGGCAAGGCACTACAAGTCCAGAGATCGGTGTATTACCTGAGTGAAGTGTTGTCAGCCTCCAAGCAAAACTACCCCCACTATCAGAAGATGTGCTACAGCGTGCACTTTGCCGCCAAGAAATTGAAGCCGTATTTTCAAGAGCACCCAATCATCATGGTCTGCATAGCTCTACTAGCCGAGATCATTGGAAGCCGAGACGCATCAGGCCGAGTGGCCAAATGGGCCATTGATTTGGCCCCCTACACCATCTACTACCAGCCTCGCACCGCCATCAAGTCACAAGCACTGGCCGACTTCCTCGTCGACTGGGCCGAGACCCAGTGCCTGCCGCCAGCGCCCGACTCCACCCATTGACGGATGCATTTTGATGGTTCCAAGATGCGCACCGGTTTGGGAGCCGACATCGTCCTCACCTCTCCCAAAGGCGACAAGCTCAGATATGTGCTGCAAATCCATTTTGCCGCCTCCAACAACGTCGCTGAATACGAGGCACTCATTCACGGGCTCTGGCTTGCCAAAGAACTCGGCATTCGCCGGATCCTGTGCTATGGTGACTCTGATTTGGTGGTCCAGCAGTCGTCGGGCGACTGGGATGCCAAGGATGCAAACATGGCAAGCTACCACTTCCTCGTACAGCAACTCAGTGGATACTTTGAAGGATGCAAGTTTCTCCATGTGCCAAGGAATGACAATGAGCAAGCAGATGCCTTGGCACGAATCGGTTCCACCCGTCAAGCAATACCAACCGGCGTCGCCCTACAACGCCTCCTCAAGCCGTCTGTCAAGCCATCGCCAGAGTCGGATTCCATCTTTGTGCCGGCTCCTCCTGAAGCAATCGGATCCGACTTGAGGACCCCAGCAGCCCGCACAAGGAATTTGACAGGCGACCTTGATTGTGTTTCCTCTCTGTTGTGCATTGCATTGATTGTGTTTCCTCTCTGTTGCCGGTATTGTCCCCTCTCGATAGCCGTGTTTCCGACGATGAGTTCGATGACACTAATGAAGACTCAATGCTATCTTCAGAAGGGCCAGGCAAGCAAAACCCCCTTGCTCATTCCGATACAATCCCACTCTCTCGCTCCTGCTCTCTTTTACTGCATTAGGACAACAACGATTCATCTGTTACTTGCTGCGGTAGCTAAACCCCTTTATCCTCTGCATGACCTGTCATTACCACAGTAAATAGATGAAACCCACTAGCATGAGTAGGAGTTGTTTGAGCCCTGATGTGCCTACTCATTCATGCTTGTTTGTCATGCCTGCTATTGCTTAGAGTTGAGTCAGGTCTGATTCATCGGGAATGAATTGGAATATGGTGAACATGTCCTACTGTTGAGAGCTAAGTGTGTGAACACGATTTGGTAAAGGTAGCGGTGAGAGGCCATGTAGGAGTACATGGTGGGTTGTCTCATTGAAACCGTCCTCAGGAACCGAGTTCTGTGTTTGTGATCCATGAACAGTTACTACCACACATTGGGTTCCGGTAACTCGACCCCTCTCGGCTTATTAACCGCCTCGATCTCTGTCCAGGAGTTGCAACTAGTCTCTGGTGTTTGTAGGTAGTGTTAGTAGTCTACCAAGTGGCACCCGGTACAGGTGGGCTTGGGACAGACTAGGCACACGTGGCCTGGTGTACCGAGTGGCACCTGGATGGTGGGCTCGGGAACCCTGCACACATCGTTTGGGGCCGTGAGCGACACCCCGGCCGGATCTCCTTGCGGATGGAACCCGAATAAGCGATAAACCTGGACTAGAGACTTGTGTGGTTAGTCAGGTCGTGGCCGACTCCCTCGCCAGGCTTCCGCTTGAAGGTTGCCGAGGTACACGACGTGTACATGGTGGTAAGTGGCGAGAGCGTGTGTGACGAAGTACACCCCTGCAGGGTTAATATGATCTATTCGAATAGCCGTGTCCGCGGTAAAGGACTTCTGGGTTGCCTGTACAGTTCATAGACAAGTGAAAGTGGATACTCTAAAATGCGCAAGATAAGCGTGAGTGCTATGGATGGCGTTCTCGTAGGGAGACGGGAGCGGATCCATAGTGGTGTATTGATATGGTGAATATGTGGACTCGTGTGCGCCACCTCAAAGAGTTGCTTGCAGTCGTAGTTCAGGTTAGCCACCGAGTCAAAGCTGGCTTGCTGCAGTTAAACTCCACCACCCCTTTTGTTGATACCGATGCATATGTAGATAGTTCTGATGTAAGTCTTGCTGGGTACATTTGTACTCACGTTTGCTTATTTTATGTTTTGCAGAGAGACGTCAGTCTTGCTAGTAGTCCCGTGTGGACTTCGACGTTTAGCTTGATACCTCAGCTACGATCTTGTGCCCTCGGCAGGATCTAGTAAATAGTCAGGCTTCTCAGCCTTTTTCATTTGTAGATGTCTGTACTCAGACATGTTAAGCTTCCGCATGTGCTTTGACTTGTATGCTCTGAATGTTGGGTCATGAGAACCATGTTTGTAATATCTCGCTCTTCGGAGCCTAATGAATAAATACTCTGAGTCGTAGAGTCTTGTTGTGATGCCATGTTGTATTTGCACATATCGAGCATATTGTGTGTATGATTGAAATGCTTGGTATGTGTGGGATCCGACAATCTAGTTGTCTATCCTTAGCAGCCTCTCTTATGGGGAAATGTAGTCTAGTGCCTCCTTGAGCCATAGTAGTCCGCTACAGCCCGGTTCACCGGAGTCCTGCTAGCCCAGCACTACTGCTCTGGGCACTTGACTGGCTGGCATGTGTTTCATATCGTTCCTGTGTCTGTCCCTTCGGGGAAATGTCACGCGGTGACATCCGGAGTCCTGCCTAGCCTGCTACAGCCTGGGTTCCCGGAGTCCTGTTAGCCCAGTGCTACAGCCCGGATTCGCACGCTGCTGACCGACACGTTCAATGTTGATTCATGTCTGCCTGTCCCCATACGTTAGTGCCGCTTTGGGTTCACGACTAGCCATGTCGGCCCGGGTTCTCTGTCATATGGATGCTAGCGACATTGTCATATACGTGAACCAAAAGGCGCAAATGGTCCCGGGCCATGGTAAGGCGACACCCGTGGGAGTACCGTGCGTGAGGCCGCAAAGTGATATGAGGTGTTACAGGCTAGATCGGTGTGACTTGGAATCAGGGTCCCGACAGCTTTGGTATCAGAGCCTGACTGCCTGTAGGTTTACGAAGCCAAACTGGTCGAAGTTGAGTCTAGAAATGCTTTAGTTATATAAGGGAATTGATTGTGGAAGGGAACGTAAGGCTCTTTTACTCCTTATACCTTATGGCCTTCTGATCTGAGTCAGCCTCTTCTTTTCTACGGGGATTAAGAACTAGGCTCCTCATCTTTCTATCAGGATCACGTGTTACTAATCCGTAGACTCGTAGGATTGTTGGTTCCAGGCCTCAGTTCAGTTCCTACTACTTCCGTATGTTCATAGTTGGTCTCAGAACCTTGATATTGTGATTCTGAATGGTTATGGCACCATTTTTGCAGGATGTCTCAAATCTTTTGAGCTTTTACAGCCGTTATGTTGTCCAAGTCATCCCAGGTTTCTAAACAATCTGATGCATTTGCAAAATCCTTTCCCTCTGTTTTTGCGTCCCTTTGGGCCAGATTAAGCACACTACCGGTGCGTTGAGGCACTCTATTGCCTCGACATATATGTTGGAGCTATTACTATGACCCTAGGTGTTTTAGGGAGTCACCTAGTAATCTAGCCATGCTTTGTATCCCCAGTGTGATGATTCTGGCCATTATTCTCGAAAGCATCCCGTGATGCCATTTAGTAGTGGGTATCCTACTCTTGGGTTCTTGACCCAAAATTCACTCTACTTACCTCGTGTTGATAGTGTTGCTCGTACCTTTAGGATATTAGTAACCTTTGCGTTAGTCCTCGAGGTCCGTGGTATATCCTTCTTCCAAATACCATGAACTGCTTACGGCAGAAGTTCTTGAACCAAAAGATCACAATAAGAGTGCTCTTGACGAGTCCTCCATTCTGAATTGTGAATCTGCCAGTCCTACCTTTCTGCATGGATTATCCGAAAGAAATATGTTGAACTTGTTGACATACTAAATCTATGCATCCGCAACTCAGAAAACCATATGTCCCTTTGAGTTGTCTCTCTGTAGTTGTATTCTGACCTCTGTCTATCAATTGATAGTCAAGACTAGTTGTACATCCGTGTTATCGATGTGTACTACCCTTGTGGTCCGTCAAGCCGTTCTATTCCAGAACGACTAGGAGAAACAAACTCCAGAACCTCGTCCATATCTAGGATTGGGTCAAAGCAATTGTATTCCGCAGACCAAAATGCCAATCCAGCTTTTGCTCTGCTCTACCTTGGAGCGTTACCATCTTTATGTCAAGAGTGTCGTGAGAATTGCACCACCTCTTATGAATTGTTGACGCAGTGATACTTCTCGCCATCATTATTCATTCCTCGGTCCCGTGTTGTCACAACCGGAATACCGACAAGTGAACCGTGATGTGTGAAATCAACACTCTGAGCAACTCGTTGCTTGGTGGTTAATGGCAATACTCTCACTCTTAGCGTGCTGGTTATTGAATCATCATCCTAAGATTGATCGTGCTACCTAGTCCTTATTTTTGGTGCACTCTTCAATCAATGAGTTAGGATCTTGTCAAACCCTTGCTTAGTTGATCATATGGGCTTGCCCTGAAAAGCAAGATTGTTCTCGAGCTTAGTAACATATCGGTGGTTCGTGATTTTCCGAATATCTTCTCAGAAGTATCACCAGGTTGCCACCTGACCGCTATGTTGAGCTCGTGATTAAATGGTTTTCCTATAAACCACTCTCCAAGAATCTGTGTTGGATACCTTGAGCTAGTTGGTTAAGCTAAACAACAACTTGGAGAGTTGGAAGATAAAAGCTTGCCTGACTTAGTTCTTTCCAAAGGATATCTCTTGTGTGTGTGTTTGTTGTAGAAAGATGATATCTTCATTGATTGATCCTCGAGATCAATTGTTGGATCTATTGTCTTGTCCAAACTTTGATTTGAGTGTGGGCTATCCTTAAATCCAATCAGAGCCAATGATATTCGTAATGTTGTCTTACTCGTGGTGGTGTCCTCAAGCATACACCATTATATTTTTTGGGTCTGACCAATGCTATCACTTGTTCACATAATTATGGAATTCCATCTCCATGGAAACCTGGATGAATTGTTGTTGAGCCCATCAGCAACACTGCTACCTTCTCCATGACTCGTGTTGAACATCCAGCTAGTGTTGGAAACTTGTGTAAGCATTTTCTTCATGCCCCGTTCATGAAGTATATGTTTGGATGAAAGTAGTGACTTCCTCGAATTCATGTGCATTTGGTGCAAGTTGTCACCGTGAGTTCGAGAAAGATTGTTTTTGCTTCCTTCGGAACCATCCCAAGTCAGTCATGCATGTGCGAAGTATGCTATGGTTTGATAGGCTCGCTACCTCCATTCTATATGTGTCCCTAGGACACCAAGCCACTGATTGATTTGTTCAAGGAGAAGAAGTTCCTTCTTAGGATCCGGACTTATGTAAGGACTTCAACATCCTTGTTGATGGTTCCTAAACAGAACTCGGTAGTGTTTTATTGCAAGACTACTCTGTGGCCATGCTTGTCTGGGACAGCGTGTTCACATGTTTGTAGCAGAACCCGCTCATGTTTTGGAGCTTGCTACCAAGTTCATCTCCTGAGAATCTCGCAACGCCATCTCGTCGGTTTGTGTTGCAAACTTTCCTTTTCTGGACATGCTGTCTGAAATATCCTGTTACCAACCAGATCTGAATCTCAGGCAGATATGATGGTTGGGACATCTCCCAATAGCTATAATATTGGTCTTCGTAACCCGGTAAGTGGATGTCGTGGCCAACACACCCAGCCGGAAGACCTATTATTGTAGTAACTTGATTGAGGAAGTTGGCCACCTCCCCATAAGGATTTCGTAGGATTTGCTCCCTAAGTTGTTCCTTATGGATTTTTATATTTTCCGAAGTCCGGCCTTTTACTTGATGTTCTAGATATCAAACCATATCTATGAATGGGATATGCTAGTGCATCAAGGAGAACATTAGAAGCGGAGTGCTAAATGTCTCTCGGTCGATCATCCAGATTTGCTTCTTTGGCATTGCTAAGGAAAAATATGAGAAAGTGATGTCCTCCTTTGCACCTGCATCCTCCATCACCGTTCATCATGGTTGTATGATGTGTTGCCAGGATCCTCGGCACGGATGTTGGTAAAACCTTGATGAATATGGAAATGCTCAAGTTCTTGAAAGCACGCTCAGTCACTAGGTTATGTCCTTGGTATCAACTGGAATGTGCCTTCCATTTGCCGAGTTGTTCTATAACCATAGTTTCCTTTCCAAATTGAGTGTGCCATTCTTTTGAATTCTTTCAAACGATCATTTGTAAATTGCCTTACACTGGTATAAAGAGTTTCAATGATCTTTGTATCAAAAGTAATTCTTTTTGCCACTTAAGGGAAGAATTCTACGAGTCACCTTTCCTAAGGTGCCCCGTTATGGAGTCATGGCAATTAACTCCTCGCTGCTTTGGAACCCATGCACCATATTATCTAAGCATGGGATTGTTGCCCACCAAATCAGACCTCATCGTTTGTTCTTCCATCCCTCTCGATGTGTTTTGTGTCTCAACTCGAGATGTTTCAACATCTCATTCCGCAAGTTGATCTTGTATAGCTCGATCTTCGAGAAGATCAATCCTGTAGAGTTTCCCTCTCTTCCGTCATCATAGTTGGATGAAGCTCTCGAAAGAAATGATGTCAAGATCAAAATGATGCAATGAATCAACATCTTCGAGAAGAACAATTGGATCGTGAAGATTATGTTAGTTTGCGTTCCCCTTTCACCTTACCCTATGCTTGAATCTCGGGACGAGATTCTTGTTTTAGTGGGGGTGAGTTGTCACATCCCTAGCCTTACCTTGCACTAGGCTAGCACATGTCTGTTGCAGCATGTTTAAATTTTATTTAAAACTGAAATGGGGATTGATCAAACCCTAGCACCAGAAAGAACTCAAATAGGTTCAAATAAAATCTTTTCCAAAGAACCCAAAATGCCTTTGAAAATGTTCATGATTTCTGATAAAGGTGAAAACCTGTGCCAAAAATGATGAACATATTTCTTGGCCACTTATGGATTTTTAGTTAAATCATATTGTATTTGAATTGAAGCATTTAATGCCTATAAATATTTTAAATGCTTCAATACTTATGAAAGCAGTTGGGGGCAGTTGGAAATAATTCTAATAGTGCCCACAATTATTTTCAGGAGTTTCCAAAATGAGTTAGTATTTCTACTGATTCAAAACAGATCAAATAAATAGAAAACAGAAAAAGAAAGCAGAGAGAGAGTTACCTTGGCCCGTTACTGTAGCAGCCCAGCCCACTGGAGATGCCAGTCATCCCCTACCTCACGCCAGTAGGCAGGGGCGCATGGCCTCCGCACGCCAGCACGCACGCGGCCACCTCCTGCTCGCCGCCGATCGCCACCACCGCGGCCACCGCCTTCCCCTCGCCTCACCAACGCGCCCAGAAGCTCCACCGTGACATCCCCGTCCTCTCCGCTGAGCCACGCATCACCGGCAGCCCTGCAACGGCCTCACCAACCTCGTCTTCAACCTCGGGCACCCGAGCCCTTCGTCGTCGATTCGCGCTGTCAAGGACGTCCCCGAGCCCACTGACCTACTGCGTCGCCTCCCTGTGAGCACCTGCTCCCGACCCCTCTCTCCCCGCCGTCGAATCCCTCCTCTAGCCCCTTGGCCACCGCGGCCGCAGCTCGCCGCCGCCGCGTTTGTCGCCGTCGTCATTACGGAGGGCCAACGACGCGTCCGAGCACCTGGTCGAGCTCCTAGGGCCCCGTAGCTTCTGCTTGTGCTCTCCGTTCGCTTGGAATCGAGCTACAGCCCCGCGCCCGCATCTAGCCGAGCTCCGGCCACCGCCATGGTTGCCGTGGCCAACGTCTCCGTCCACCCCGCAGCCTCCCGCGTGATCCCCTGGATGCGCGCGAGGATGAGCATCCCTCTGGTGCCTCCAGCGCGTCGAGCTGACCCCTGTAGCGCCGTCCCGAGCAACTCCGGCGATCCTCCGCCGTGGGGTTTGGTCGCCGGCGTCCAACTCCGGTGGTTGGTGACGTGGCACCGTCATTAGCGCTAACTAACCCCCCTAGAGTCACTGACAGCGGGCCCCGCAGCGGGACAAAGCCGGAGTCAACGCGGGATTAGTGTCTGTCTCACTGACCAGTGGACCCCACTGGTCAGGTTTGACCTGGACCGGCCTGTTGACCCTGCTGACGTCACCCAGATGCAATGCTGATGCAATAATTGATTTTCTAGATTTAAAATAATCCAGGAAATTCCAGAAAATGCCCTAACTTCTAAAATTCATAGAAATTCAACCGTAGCTCCAAATGAAATGATTTATATATGAAAAATTATCAGAAAAATGCAAAGAATCTGTTTATGGCATCCTCATGCATGTTTGAACAACTTACAGCCACTGTATATGACAATTTGAATAAATGGCATTTGAAATGTCTTATATGGAGTTTGAATTTGAACCTAAGGTTCAAACCAACTCCATTTAATATGTTGCTAGCTGCATTAGCTCAAAACACATTCATATTGCCATGTCATGATCATGCATCATATTGTGCATTGCATTGATTGTGTTTCCTCTCTGTTGCCGGTATTGTCCCCTCTCGATAGCCGTGTTTCCGACGATGAGTTCGATGACACTAATGAAGACTCAATGCTATCTTCAGAAGTGCCAGGCAAGCAAAACCCCCTTGCTCATTCCGATACAATCCCACTCTCTCGCTCCTGCTCTCTTTTACTGCATTAGGACAACAACGATTCATCTGTTACTTGCTGCGGTAGCTGAACCCCTTTATCCTATGCATGACCTGTCATTGCCACAGTAAATAGATGAAACCCACTAGCATGAGTAGGAGTTGTTTGAGCCCTGATGTGCCTACTCATTCATGCTTGTTTGTCATGCCTGCTATTGCTTAGAGTTGAGTCAGGTCTGATTCATCGGGAATGAATTGGAATATGGTGAACATGTCCTACTGTTGAGAGCTAAGTGTGTGAACACGATTTGGTAAAGGTAGCGGTGAGAGGCCATGTAGGAGTACATGGTGGGTTGTCTCATTGAAACCGTCCTCAGGAACTGAGTTCTGTGTTTGTGATCCATGGACAGTTACTACCACACATTGGGTTCCGGTAACTCGACCCCTCTCGGCTTATTAACCGCCTCGATCTCTGTCCAGGAGTTGCAACTAGTCTCTGGTGCTTGTAGGTAGTGTTAGTAGTCTACCAAGTGGCACCCGGTACAGGTGGGCTTGGGACAGACTAGGCACACGTGGCCTGGTGTACCGTGTGGCACCCGGATGGTGGGCTCTGGAACCCTGCACACATCGTTTGGGGCCGTGAGCGACACCCCGGCCGGATCTCCTTGCGGATGGAACCCGAATAGGCGATAAACCTGGACTAGAGACTTGTGTGGTTAGTCAGGTCGTGGCCGACTCCCTCGCCAGGCTTCCGCTTGAAGGTTGCCGAGGTACACGACGTGTACATGGTGGTAAGTGGCGAGAGCGTGTGTGACGAAGTACACCCCTGCAGGGTTAATATGATCTATTCGAATAGCCGTGTCCGCGGTAAAGGACTTCTGGGTTGCCTGTACAGTTCATAGACAAGTGAAAGTGGATACTCTAAAATGCGCAAGATAAGCGTGAGTGCTATGGATGGCGTTCTCGTACGGAGACGGGAGCGGATCCATAGTGGTGTATTGATATGGTGAATATGTGGACTCGTGTGCGCCACCTCAAAGAGTTGCTTGCAGTCGTAGTTCAGGTTAGCCACTGAGTCAAAGCTGGCTTGCTGCAGTTAAACTCCACCACCCCTTTTGTTGATACCGATGCATATGTAGATAGTTCTGATGTAAGTCTTGTTGGGTACATTTGTAATCACGTTTGCTTATTTTATGTTTTGCAGAGAGACGTCAGTCTCGCTACTAGTCCCGTGTGGACTTCGACGTTTAGCTTGATACCTCAGCTACGATCTGGTGCCCTCGGCAGGATCTAGTAAATAGTCAGGCTTCTCAGCCTTTTTCATTTGTAGATGTCTGTACTCAGACATGTTAAGCTTCCGCATGTGCTTTGACTTGTATGCTCTGAATGTTGGGTCATGAGACCCATGTTTGTAATATCTCGCTCTTCGGAGCCTAATGAATAAATACTCTGAGTCGTAGAGTCTTGTTGTGATGCCATATTGTATTTGCACATATCGAGCATATTGTGTGTATGATTGAAATGCTTGGTATGTGTGGGATCCGACAATCTAGTTGTCTATCCTTAGTAGCCTCTCTTATGGGGAAATGTAGTCTAGTGCCTCCTTGAGCCATAGTAGTCCGCTACAGCCCGGTTCACCGGAGTCCTGCTAGCCCAGCACTACTGCTCTGGGCACTTGACTGGCTGGCATGTGTTTCATATCGTTCCTGTGTCTGTCCCTTCGGGGAAATGTCACGCGGTGACATCCGGAGTCCTGCCTAGCCTGCTACAGCCCGGGTTCCCGGAGTCCTGTTAGCCCAGTGCTACAGCCCGGATTCGCACGCTGCTGACCGACACGTTCGATGTTGATTCATGTCTGCCTGTCCCCATACGTTAGTGCCGCTTTGGGTTCACGACTAGCCATGTCGGCCCGGGTTCTCTGTCATATGGATGCTAGCGACATTGTCATATACGTGAGCCAAAAGGCGCAAACGGTCCCGGGCCATGGTAAGGCGACACCTGTGGGAGTACCGTGCGTGAGGCCGCAAAGTGATATGAGGTGTTACAGGCTAGATCGGTGTGACTTGGAATCGGGGTCCCGACATCGGGCCCCACGCGCCATTAACCAGACGAGACGCAGAGTGGCTACAGTAATCGCTCGCCAGGCGGCGGGGCTGTAGCCACGCTCCCCTGACCAAGCCTGCGTTGTTAACATCACGACAGGACCCGTGAGCAGCGGAGGCGGCTTGTCGGCCCCATACCAGACCAGTCGGCGGGGCCCACCAGGCGGCGGGCCCTAGCAGTCGGCGGAGAAGCCGGCAACCAGAGAGACTGACAGCCGGGTCCTACACCCGGCCGGATTACTATTGTACCCCTGGGGGGGTAGGCCTATATAAACCCCCCAGGGCACCCATGCAAAGGGTTCCCAACCTGTTAGAACTAGGCCAACCCATAGAGAAAGGAGAGAGCTAGCCTTGCCTTCTCCTACCTCTAGCATACAGCTCGAGGAGCACCATTGTATTCACTTGTGCCTTAGTGATCATGCGGAGACCCCGCAGAGCAGGACTAGGGGTGTTATCTCCTAGGAGAGCCCCGAACCTGGGTAAAGTGCGCCGGCGTTCGTGTCTACGCCTTATCCCGCTTCTAGGCACCGGCGACGTTCTACTTGCTCCCACCATGATAAGCCATCCATTGGCATATGTCGCACCCAACCCCCGACAATGACCAAGAGTCGTCGCGGCAAGCTCTACATCGACGACGCAGGCTGGGGCCCCGTCGCCGGCTCAATTGAGTACGGGTACCGGGTCCCCTTCGGCGGAATCCACGTCTTCATCGGCCAGATCGGCGAGCCGGGCCCTGAGCCGGACATCTGAACCGACATCGTCGAGGCGGCTCAGCGTGCCAGACCGCCCGGGCTCATCCCGCCATGAAGCGTGCCTTCGTGGGATGCATCCATGGAGGGGAATTTTCTGAAGGATCAGTGTCTGGCGGTGAGACGGCCAGCTAATCTGATGGTGAGTCATCCACGGGTGAGACGGATTCATTGTATCAATTGCAAGACGGCGGGCTTGGGGGTTGTTCCCATGGCAGCAGTATTCCGGACCCCTTTCAGCCGCCGAGCAGAGTGGGGATCTTCATGGCTGGCACGCAACCCATTCAAAACTCTACGGCTGCGGCAGCGATAACCTTCGGGTCAGCGGCAGCCGGGGCAGGAGGCCCTGCGCGCCCGCTGGCTCAGGTGCTGATGGATCTCATGGATAGGATGACAGCCCTGTTAACCGTCATGGTTAATCTGGCAGATCAGGCTCAACATGATGCAGAAGTGGCACGGTTACGTGAGGAGGTAGCACAAGCCAAGGAAAACCTAGCAGCGGAGGACGTCAGGATGGCCACAGAGCGGGCGGCTTTGGATGCTCGAGCTCAGCAGATTCAATCAGAGGCTTTCCAGCTTATGATGGATCTGATTGCATCAAATGAAGTCATGAGGAGAAGGCACCAGAAGGCTCAATCCGGCCTGCCTCCGACTTATGATCCTAGAAACCTCTTCCGCACACCCGGTGCAGGCCCCAGTAACCTTCCGGAGGTAAACCGGGTTGCAACACCCGGGGCTGGGATGCCGGTTCAACCACGGGTGATGGAACCTCCTCGTATGAATACTGCTCCACCTCATTATGTGCCAACACCACCGGGTCATTATTCTAACCCTTTGGACAACATGATCGCTGCGGCGACATGATTGGCGGCTCTCGCGGTGGAGGGTTACTCTCTGACGGCGATTGAAACACGAAGGGCCAGAGAACTTCTTCAGACGGCTCTAGCGCAGCAGGAGACATATTCTTATAGTCGAGACAGGATTCACTCGACCCCTCGCCCAAGCCGGAGCCCGAGTTATAGTAGGCACATGGATTCAGCAGCCGTTTTAAGCAACGCCCGGCGCCGTGACCAGCCGTGCGGGCATGACCTGGCGCGTGACGGAGCTCCTAACTTGGTTGACCAGGGCAGGATACGCCAAGAGGCTCAGCAGGCGGCTGAGCAGGCGGCACAGCGGGTGGCTTACCAGTCTTTTCTGGCTTATCCGACGACTTCTATTGAGGCAGGCGTAACCACGCGGACTGGAGGTGTCCCTTGCTTGGTGCCGGCTCTGCATAATGAGCGTTTGCCCAAGGATTTCAAGGGGCCTCGAAAGGTGCCTAATTACACAGCCGACTTATAGCTCGGGGCATGGATTGAAAGCTATGAGATGGCTATGGAACTACTGGAGGTTAGTAACGCGGCAATGTCCAAGTACTTCAGCATGATGTTGGATGGAACGGCCCGCACTTGGTTGAAGGGGCTGCTACCTAATTCCATTGGTTCATGGGCAGAGTTAAAGGCCCGGTTTATTCAGAACTTCAAAGACACATGCAAGCAGCCCATGTCAATTGTGGATTTGACTAATTGCAAGCAAGAGGAAGGTGAGTCCACGACCCATTGGGTGCGCCGGGTCAAAGGCATAATACATTCATCTGATAAGATGGATGCCGGCTCTCCAGTCTTAATGTTGGAGAAAAATTGCCATTTAACGCCTCTGAAATAGAAGCTGGGGTGGCTCAAGCGCGATTGTAATGAGATGGGCCCCGCTAATGGCGGCTCTAGTCAAGTACGCCGATTCTGATAGTACCAAGGATCCCGAGTCTGACGATGAGAAGACAGGGAAGGGAAAGAAGAACGGCAATGCCAAGGGTCATCAGCAAAACCCGGTGAATCAAGGAGGCAATAATAAACGTAAGGCTGACGGTAGCTTGGAGTTTGTGGCTAACACCAATGCACAGGGCAACAATCAACGACGTAAGGGGAGACCACCTCCTCAGTCCGGCGGGTCAAGTCCCACTCTTGAGCAGTTGCTAAATGAGCCCTGTCCAAGGCATGGTACTCAGCAGAAACCGGCCACTCACCTATGGAAGGACTGTACGATCATGAAGGCTTTCAAGAACTCTAACATGTTTGATGGCAATCATGGGCCGGGCGGTGGCTCATGTGGCGGCGGTTTTCATGGCCCGGGCGGCGGTTCAAATTCCAACTTTCAAGGCTCTCAAGGAAATCAAGGTGGCTATAATCAGCAATCTGGCCAGGGATGTCAGTAGCAGCAGCAGTCTGGATATCAGAGCAATCCAAAGCAGCTGAATAGTGGACATTATCATGTGTTCACCACCAGTTTATGCAAATGGGACCAGAAGCTTCATAAGAGGGCTGTGAACGCTGTTCAGCCGGCAGTTCCTCGTTATTTGAGATGGTCTGAGCAGCCTATTCTATGGAGTAGGGAAGATCATCGTCCCCGGGTTGACAATCCGGGTCACCTGGCCTTGGTGGTGGCACCTTAGGTTGGTGGATATAAATTCACTAAAGTGCTCATGGACGGAGGCAGTAGTATCAACATCCTCTATTATGAGACTTTCCGTCGCATGGGGTTGACTGATAAAAATCTTAAGACGTCCAACACTATTTTCCATGGAGTGGTGCCTGGTAAGTCGGCGTACCCAGTGGATAAGATTGAACTAGAAGTAGCCTTTGGAGATGAGCATGATTCTAGGGCTGAGAAGTTAACTTTTGAGGTGGTCAAAATCAAAAGCCCGTATCACGCCCTATTTGGACGGCCGGCTTATGCCAAGTTCATGGCACGGCCATGTTATGTGTATCTGCAGCTCAAGATGTCGGGTCATAAGGGCACTATCACAGTGCATGGGATTCGGAAGATAGCCTTGGAATGTGAGGAACGCGACGCTGCTTACGCTGAATCTGTTTGCACAACAGAAGAGTTGAAGTTCTACAAGGACAATGTTGACCCGGCGGACATGACGACTTTGAAGAAGCCAACCACAGAACATGAGCCAGTGCTGAAGTTTAAGTCGGGTGATGATACCAAGCTTGTCAATTTTGTTCCGGGCGACTCATCTAAGTAGTTCAGTATCAGTGCTAATCTGGATCCCAAATAGGAAAGCGGGCTCATCGAGTTCATCCGTGAGAACCGGGACATCTTTGCATGGAAACCTTCTGACATGTCGGGTGTACCGAGAGAACTCGCTGAGCACACTCTCAATATTGATCCAAAGTTTAAGCCGGTCAGGCAATTTCTTCGGCGGTTCAATGAGGAGAGGCGTAAGGCCATTGGTGAGGAAGTGGCCCGGCTCTTGGCGGTCGGGTTCATTATTGAAGTTTTCCATCCAGAGTGGTTGGCTAACCCGGTGCTCGTGCTCAAAAAGAACGGCACCTGGCGTATGTGTGTGGATTACACAGACTTAAACAAGGCTTGTCCGGTTGATCCTTTCGCGCTCCCTCGTATTGATGAAATCATTGATGCTACGGCGGGTTATGAGCGTTTGAGCTTTTTGGATGCTTATTCCGGTTATCATCAGATCAAGATGGCAGTTAAGGACCAGGAGAAGACGGCTTTTACTACTCCGTTTGGAGCCTTCTGCTATGTGTCTATGCCTTTTGGGCTTAAGAGTGCCCAGGCGACTTATCAGCGATGTGTGCAGAACTGTCTTCACAGTCAGATTGGGCGCAATGTTCATGCTTATGTGGACAACATTGTGGTAAAGTCCAGAGAGAAGGAGACCTTGATAGATGATCTAAAGGAAACCTTTGATAACCTTCGGGTCTACAAGATGATGCTTAACCCGGCCAAGTGTGTTTTTGGAGTGCCAGCGGGCAAGCTTTTGGGTTTTCTGGTTTCTAACAGAGGCATCGAGCCTAACCCAGAGAAGATCAAGGCAATCACTTCTTTGGCTAAGTCGGCGTTTATCAATGATGTTCGGCGTTTGGCGGGTCATATTGCTGCTTTAAGCCGGTTCATAAGCCGGTTAGGTGAGAAGGCCATACCGCTGTATTAGATGATGAAGAAGACAGACGACTTTGTCTGGAGTGATGCTGCTAACGCTGCCTTTGAAGATTTGAAGAGACAGCTCACTGAGCCGCCGGTCCTTGCTGCTCCTATTGATAAGGAGCCTTTATTGTTATATGTGGCTGCTAACACACGTGCTGTGAGTGTGGCCGTTGTCGTAGAGTGCAAGGAGGCTGGCAAGGAATGTTCGTTTCAATGGCCGGTTTACTACGTCAGTGAGGTGCTTATTGAGTCCAAGCAAAGATACCCACACTGGCAGAAGCTCGTTTATGGGGTGTTCATGGCAAGCCGGAAGCTTAAGCAATATTTTCAGGCTCATCCCATCACTGTGGTTAGTTCTGCTCCTTTAGGAGATATCATTCAAAATAGAGAAGCCACAGGACGAGTCGCCAAGTGGGCCATTGAACTTGGGCCTCATGGTTTAAAGTATGTGCCACGCACTGCTATCAAGTCTCAAGCATTGGTCGACTTCATCAACGATTGGACAGAGCTGCAGATGCCTGAAAAGAAGCCGGACAACACATATTGGACTATTCATTTTGATGGGTCCAGGCAATTGGAGGGCTCGGGGGTTGGAATCGTTTTAGCTTCCCCTCGAGGTGGCAAATTTTGTTATGTGCTATGGTTGATGTTTCCCTGTACTAACAATGCAGCTGAGTATGAGGCCTTGCTCCGTGGTCTTCGGATGGCTAAGGAGATGAGCTTAAGCCGGGTAAGGTGCTTTGGCGACTCAGACTTGGTAGCTCAACAAGTATCAGGCAAGTGGGATTCCAAGGATCCTCTCATGGCGGCTTATCGCCGTGAAGTTGATGCCATTGCTGGACACTTCAAGGGGTACCAAGTGGAGCACATTGATCGCAGAAAGAATGAAGCGGCTGATGATTTAAGCCGGCTGGGTCTCAGCATAAGCCGGTGCCACCTAACACTTTCTTAGATATTCAGCATAACCCTTCTGTCAAGTTGCCTACAGAGGAAGACTTGGCTGTTCCAGACCCGGAAGCACAATTGGTGGCGGCTCTTCAAGTCATCCCATATTGGACAGTGCCATATTTGGCTTATATGACCCGGGGCGAGTTGCCTGAGGATGAAACCTTGGCTAGACAGATAACCCGGTGGTCTATGTCAATGACAATTGCCCATGGGGAGTTGCATCATCGCAGTGTCACTGGGGCGTTTCAACGCTGTGTCTCTCCTGAGGAAGGTCAAGAAATTCTTCATGAGATCCATGAAGGAGATTGTGGCCATCATGCCGGTTCAAAGTCTCTTGTGGCCAAAGCTTTCCGTCATGGATTTTATTGGCTGACGGCTCACGCTGATACGGAGGATCTAGTCAGTAAATGTGATGGGTTTTTTTTGACAGAAAGACTGTAAGGGAACCCCATACAGTATAATTGGTGCAACAGGCCCAAATTGCAAGTACCATGTCTTGAACCTGGGTGGGTAGGAAGGCATCAGCCCCTTCCCACCACTAGGCTATGCCTTAGTCAATTCTCACGACGAGCTCACGTGTTGGCTCAAGAATTGAGGATGATTCCAATTACTTGGTCGTTTGCAGTCTGGGGGCTCGACATGGTTGGGCCTTTCAAAAGGTCCAAAGATAAAAAGACACACGTTCTGGTGGCCGTTGACAAATTCACAAAGTGGGTTGAGGCAGAGCCGGTTAGTAAGTGTGACGCAGCCACGACGGTTCAATTCATGAAAAAGGTGATCTTTCGTTTTGGCTTTCCACACAGCATTATAACTGACAATGGTACTAATCTGTCCAAGGGTGCCATGGTGGAGTTCTGTCAACGTGAGCATATCCGGCTTGATGTTTCATTAGTAGCTCACCCCTAATCCAATGGTCAAGCTGAATGAGCCAATCAGCAAATCTTGAAAGTCATCAAGCCACGGCTTCTGGTTCCTTTACAACGGACGCCGGGTTGTTGGGTGGAGGAGTTACCCTCTGTGATATGGAGCATCAATACTACCCCTAACAGGTCTACGGGTTATACGCCTTTCTTAATGGTTTATGGAGCAGAGGCGATTCTACCTAGTGACATTCGTCATGACTCGCCCCGCGTGGCGGCTTACGTTGAAGCTGATAACAAATAAGCCCGTCAAGATGCACTTGACCTGTTAGATGAAAAGCGTGACTTGGCAGCAGCCCGCTCGACGATTTACCAACAGGACCTACGCCATTATCACAGCCGCCGAGTTAAGTCCAGAACTTTTCAAGAAGGTGACTTGGTGCTCCGGCTCATCCAGGATCAAACTGATGCACACAAGTTATCCCCACCTTGGGAAGGGCCTTTTGTGGTCAGCAAGAACTTGAACAACGGGTCATACTACCTTATCGATGTTCGAGAGCACAAAGACTGACGTAAGTCGGAGGAAGAAACCCGCCGGCCGTGGAATATCGCTCATCTTCGGCCTTACTATACTTGAGCCACCGGCTCTCATGATGTACATATTTTTGACGATGTATATATTATGATAAGTAATAAAGCAGGACCTATGTCCTTTTCATCCTCAATGATCATATGTCTTCATCATTATAATTTCAAATGACCAATTGGGGGCTGATCGTGTTCGAATCCAGCTTAACCCTTTGTTCCGGCTCATCATCGTATTCGAATCTAGCCGTTAAACCTCATGATCACTAGGGGGCTTCCTGTTCAAACATAGGTCGTATTCGAACCAAAGAGAACATAGTTGTCGGTACCCTCTTGATCGGCACAATGCCAAACTCACTAGGGGGATTCTTGATCGTATTCGAATCATAACTTAACCCCTTTTGGGTCCGACTTTGATCGTATTCGAATCAGAGTCGTTAAAAAACTCTCAAGGTCATTTGGGGGCTTCCTGTTCAAACATAGGTCGTATTCGAACCAAAGAGAACATAGCTGTCGGTACCCTCTTGATCGGCGCAACGCCAAAGCCACTGGGGGCTACATGATCGTATTCGAATCCTAGCTTAACCCCTTTGGTCCGGTTTATTGATCGTATTCGAATCAGAAGCCTCAAATTTTTCTTTCTATTTTGCTTAAGTTTTTTTGCAAACAATCTTTGTTTTTGTCTTGACGCTTTTGTCCAGATCTAAGTATAAGTGTGGTTTAAATTTAACCCGGCTTGGTTTTTGATGATAAGTCGCCAGCTTAGGACAATCATCATACATTTGGAAGTGTTGACTTCTAAAGGATTGGGTTATCACCCTTACTGTTCAGGTCACATGTACCGGCAGTGCAAATTCAAAATCACAGGTATGATATTATAGTTGTGTTTCAAAGCTATAATTCATAACAGGCTTATCTGTGTCTTTTCTTTCAATATTAAATGGTTGTATGTAAGATATTATGACCCGCCCTGCGGTAAGCCGCCAAGGGTTCTTGTGATCTATTTCTGTGTGCAGGACAGTTCAAAGACTTTCTTATGCATAAAGAAAACAGATGATAAGTTTAAAAAGGGGAGAGTATAAGGCGGCGGTTTAACAGTGTTGAGCACCAAAACGCACACGATGGCACGACAAAGCAAAGTCATTTCTACCCTATTACATGACTCGCCGAGTCCAAATGATTAAATTGTTTTCCAGCAAGGTACAAATATGAGCCGCCCGGCGGGTCAATTCTCTTGTTGTCCTGAAGCTTCCGGATCAACCCATTCCGCTCCTCCGTCCTGTTCCCTATCCTGGAAGGTTGATGATGACCAGTCAATGCCATTCAAAGCTTCAAATTCAGCTTCATCATCAATTAGTCCGGCCGGGTCAACTTCAGGGGCGAAGGTATGCTTACGGATTGGAGGGATCAGGCTGGTCACTTTATAATGCGGCGTTGCAAACCTCTGATTTTCCGCGTCATAACCCGGCTGGTACTTGGCGAGATCCGCCTCATCAGCAATCAGGGTGGCCACAGGGCGTATTTCCTTCACACAAGCGGTGAAGTCCTCGTGTTCAAATGATGTGCCATCCTCCTTAAAGCTTGGATATCCAATGGCGATGTCGACCGGGTCTAACTCCGGTAGCCACGCCTTGGCCCGGCTTAAAGCAGCCACTGCTCCGGCTCTGGCAGTTGATCGCCTTAATTCATTGAACTGCTGGGGCAGCACAGAAAATCGCTTTAGCACATCCACTAGGAGTGTGGAGACTTCGTTTGACAGGGCAACTGTGGCCAAGGCACGCTGAGATCTAGTGTAAAGTTGTTCCACGAGCGTGTAAACCGCCTTCAGCTTCACCAGCATGTCCTGGTTGAGGTTGGAGCTCCTGGGGCCTGCATAGCAATGTCAGGTGAGTTAATGACAATTCATATGATCACTAGAAAGATTCAATATTTGACACTTGCAGGGTGACTTTACCAAAGATTGTTGAGACCATCTGAGATATATGGCGTTTTAAGCCAGACAATTCAGTAGTCACCTCTTCAAGAGCCGTTTCTGCTGTTTCAGCTCGTTGGGTTAAGGCAAGTTTTTCTTCAGCCCAGGCCTTCTTTTCAACCTCAAACTCGGATTTCAATTTCTCTTGTTCAGCCATGCTGAATTCAGATTTGGAATTGGCCTTTTGAGTTTCAGTCTCCTGAGCCTCCAGGTGGTTCTTCAATTCAGAGAGTTCTGATTGAAGTTGAGTAGTGGTGTCCTGTACAAACACCAGGTCAAAAATCATGAATATTAGCTTATAATATTAAGTCCCAAGCCTTTTGCAAGCAACAACACTTGGCACTTGGGGGCTAATGTCTAACGAAGGTTTTTTTCTAAGTGGCGGTTCATGAGAGTAAGTCCCAAGCACTTTGCAAGCAGGAATACTTGGCACTTGGGGGCTAATGCATATTGCTGTTAAATCTACACAAGGACTATATTCTGCACAAGCATGTGAAGGACCAGCTCATTCATGTTGATTAAACCGGCCCTTGGGGACTACGGAGTACGCCGGATTTTTTACAGGTTTGACCAAAGGATATTACTAATGCTTATACGTCTATTCTAAGTCTACAGCATATTCATCAAAAGCAATACACTTGGGGGCTGGCATAGTAAGGTTAATTCAGTGAAGGGAAAGAGTTTATACCTCAAATTTCTGGTGCATTTGCTTCACCATATCAACTTCGAGGTCATGGCTGTTGTGCACTTGGCTAAGATATCCAGAAAAAACTCCCCCAATGCTCATGTGAGTATAATCAGCAATGTCAAATTTAACCTTACGGCGTTCTAGGTGCTCTTCCTTGGCAGAACACTTGGCTAGCACAGTAGGTCTCCTCGGCTCAATGTAGCCGGTCCTGGTAATTTCAACATCAGCATCTCGTGGGTCGTCTGTCTTGGCCGGGCTGGAAGCTTCAAGGGTTATAGAGCCCTCGGCGGCTTGAGTAGCCAGCGGGTCAGCGGTTGGCATTGGCATGTCATGAGCCGGTTCACGCGGCGGCTCAGGAACGGAGGCTTCTAGTGCGGCTTTCTGGAGTTCTGGCTCATTGATGGAGGGCTCTTCGGCCGGCTTGCTCTTCTTCACCTTCTTGCTGGGCTTTGCTTTTACACTGCATAAAGATCAAAATATCAGTACAAGTATGAAGAATTGAAAGGAATACAAGATAAGTAAATTATCATTACCCTAGAGCGGTCTTAAAAGCCGGCATGTTGGACTGGAGTGAGTCACCGGAGGTAGGTGAAGTTTCCTGATAATTTGAGTCAGAAGAGTTGAGTGGTTGACGAGTGAGACCCGTCAAAGGATAAAAAGGAGTTAAGTCGGAGGTGACCTCGTTCCGGCGCTTCCTTGGTGTATTTGGTAAGCCGGAGGAGAGCTCTACGTCCTTGCTGGTTCGGGCCTGCCTCCGGCTCTCATGAATCTGTCGCTTCAAAAGAAATTGAGGATCTTGATAAGCTAAAGGATGTGAAAATCTTACTTTCCGGGTTACTCTTCGAGTTTTCTGTCTTGGCAAAGTCTCGAAGTCGGAGGAAATAATAGTTACCTCTTCATCCACTCCGTGACTTGTTCTTGTGTCCTCCTGATGATAATCAATGTCAATAAGGTGATTAAAAAAGGAGCCTAGAGAGTCAAGAGCTACCTCCGACTCAGAGGTATCTTCTAGTCGAAGCAAGTCTGAGACGCTGGTCTTATTTCCTTTCTTCTTGGCGGCGGTTTTCCTGGCGGCTCTCTTGGCCTTCCTGGCTCTCTTTGCAGCTTCATGATCGTACTTTGTTTTCCAAAATTTGTCATTAGCCTGTGAAAATCAGCAAAAGTCTGAGTAAAGACAAAACATCGAGGATGAAGGTAAAAATGCTCAATTTGGCGGCTTACAGCTGGAGCCGGGTTAGCTTTGCAGAAAGGGCTTAAGCCCACCTTGCCACAATCTGCTAGGCTTTCGTTCAAGAGCGACTTTGTCATATCATCAATGACATCGTCAGGTAAATTGTCAGGGTTGTGCCGTAGAGGATCATTCTTCTCGCCTGTGTAGGTGCACATCAAACCAGAACGGCGGCTCAATGGAATGATCCTCCAGGCAAGACAAACCCGGACCAAGTCGATACCTGTTAAACCATTCCCCAAAAGAGCCTTAATTTTAGCCATGGTGGGGGCGAGTTTTTGGCAATCAGCAGCGGACAGCTTGTCTAGTAGAGGATGATTAGACTTGAGGCGCGGGGCGTGAAAGCCGGGCAGAGGGTTCTCATCAGCTGGAGAAGTGTCTTGGCAATAGAACCGTGTCTGGTTCCAGTCTTTGGGGTGACTTGGCGGATTCGCATAAGGGAAAATGGCGTCTCTCTGTCGTTGGATTGAGACCCACCAAGCTCCAAGCTAGGCCCGTTGGCACATTCATTCTAGCGGTTCAAATAAAATAACTATCTGAAGAGTAGCAAGCTGGGCTCTTCTCCAAGATATACCTCACAGAACACTTGAAAGTTACAAATATTAGACACAGAGTTGGGTCCGATGTCTTGAGGACTAAGGTCAAAAAAGTGTAGGACTTCTCTAAAGAACTTTGAGCCGGGTGGGGAAAAGCCCCGGTTCATGTGGTCAGTGAAGACGATGACTTCCCCCTCTTTGGGCTGAGGCTTTTCCTCGGTTGGATCAGGTGCACGGTAGGACATGATTTCCTTCTTTGGCAGATAGTCAGTCTTCACAAAGTCGTCAAGTGTACTATCTGTGACAATGGATTTGACCCAATTGCATGAAGTGGGTGTTTTGGGCGGCATTATGAAGACGGAAACCTAACAATGAGTGAAATTGCCAGTTCAAACTTAGGCCGGAGAGGAAAAATATTACAGTGCATATTCAAGATGGCGGCTTACAAAGGGGCCTAATGGTATATGACTAAATTATGTCAGGTTACGTAAACCGCCATGAGCAGTGCAAGTTATTTAAGCCGCCATGATAAGTTGGATGATGTCTGTTGAGCATTTCAATTAACTCAGCAATTTGAGCCGCCATGGCTAGATGGATCTAACAAATGTAGTTTTTGCCTAAGTGTTACATAAACAAGTTTCACAGGCTGCAGCTATTATTTTGGATCAACGGCTGTTCAGGAAAAGAAAAATAAATCTAGACCTAAAAACCAGTACAAATGAGTACATGAGCTTTCACAAGATCTTTTCTTCCAGGAAAGGGGATCTACTGATATCAAAACTAGAAATAAAACAACTACTGCATTGGTTGAACACTATTTTCAGATCAAAGAAGCTCGCGGTACAGCCTGGAAGATGAACTACGATGAACTATGAAGAACACAGAGAAATTCGCAAACCCTAATGCGGATCTGAGGTATGGGAAGGCAGAAACTTACAGCTGTAGATCTACTTCGGAGGGTCGCCGCTGTTCTCTGGATCGACTCAGGTTGATGCAGCGGCCGAGGTTGAGGAAGACGAGGTGCTCTGCGGCGGCGGCGGAGCCCGAGTGGCAGAAGAGTTGCGAGAGGAAGAAGACGTCGGAAAGGGGGAGAATGAGGAAAGACCGGTCGTGCCTATTTATAAGGAAAGACTCTTAAGTGGGCGCGAAAAATGAGGAGGCCAGAAATATGGTTATCCAGCTACTAGGACGCCTCGATTCTCGGGATGGTCATTAAGATAAGGATCCGTTGAGATATGTTGGATAAAGTGTGAAGTAACGGCAGATGACGTCTGTCGGAGTAAATGGCCACGGGTAGCCTAACCGACTCCCCCTGGCTCTTCGAAAAATTATCAGGCCGATCGGGCCTTCAAGCATCCAAAACACAGGGCCGCCTTCCCCTAGTCGGCTATCTCACAGGCCGACTACCGGAAGGCGACCCGACCTCAAAAACCTTCCCGAAGATAACCATAAGATGGCCGCCTCCCAGAAGCCGGCCACAAGAAGACCGACTCCCAGAAGCCGGCCGCAAGAAGACCGACTCCCAGAAGCCGGCCAAGACTGCACCCTCAAGGGCTGCACCCACATAATGGTGATGAGATGGGGCGTGGCCACAATACACCCTGCCACCCCCGAATCCCGGAGCACGCATGGCCATAGTGCGCCGTACGGGTCAGCCATCCCCCGTCCGGCGCGGCACTGTTGCCATGTTGACCGTGACACCACCCACGACAGGCGCTAGTACGGCCCGCGGGCGGCGGGCCCCTTCAGCCAGAGAGATGATCAAAGGCGGCCAGGCCTCCCCTAGTCGGCCTGGGGCGTAGCCGGCTCCCAATAGCCGGCTACCTCCCTCCCTTGAAGTATGTGCGTCATTAAGGAGACAAGACGAGGTAAGGCTACAGTGAGAGCCCGCCAGGCGGCGGCACTGTAGCCATGCTTACCTCGACAAAGCCCTCGTCATCAGGGGCGAGGCAACAGTAACCAGCCACCGACAAGACCCCCGGGCGGTGGGGCCGGCCTGTCGGCCAAGAGGCCGGCAGCCGGCGGGACCCACCAGTCGGCGGGCCCCAACGGCCGGCGGAGAAGCCGGCGAACACAGACACTGACGGCTGGGACCCGCGCCCAGCCGGATTACCATTGTATCCCTGGGGGGTAGGCCTATATAAACCCCCTAGGGCACCCATGCAAAGGGTTGATCTTTGAGATAGTTTTACACACCACGTAGAGGGGAGAGGAGAGCTAGCCTTGCCCTTCTTCCTCCTTTAGCCAAACAGCTCAAGGAGCACTTGTAGCTACTTGTGTTGATCTAGTGATCATGCGGAGACCCCGCAGAGAAGGACTAGGGGTGTTATCTCCAAGGAGAGCCCCGAACCTGGGTAAGATCCGCCGGCGTGCATGTCTTTGCCTTATCCCGTTTCTAGGCACCGGCGATGTCTTACTGGCTCCCACAATGATAAGCCACCCGTTGGCATATATCGCACCTACCACCCGACATTTGGCGCCCACCGTAGGGCCAGGTGCACCGTCGTCCGGAGACCTGTTCTGGACGGGAACCCTTTTCCTCCCCCGCGAGCGTAGCCAGCCCGCTATGCCCGATGGCGCTTGCCACGACGCGCTGCAAGGCGTCGACGACGCCTGCGCGACGAGCTGCCTCGCCGATCTCCTTGGAGAGGCTCGCATCTCCGACGAGCCTGCGTCCGACGCGGGCACAGACTGCCCCGAGAGCCGCCTCGTCAGCCTCCTCGACCAGCTTCACGTCTCCAGCGAGCTTGCTGTGGACTTGGAGTCGGTCGGCTCCACCGACCCGATGCTGGTCGACTCCGACACGACATCGCTTGACGCCTTCCCCACCAACGTGGTGATCATCGACGACCCTCTCCCTCGAGCCGACAGTGGCAGCAGCGCTGTCACTGAGGTGCTGGTCATCAGCCACGGCGCCGTCTCAGGCGAGAACGCCCACGACGCCCTACAAGCGGCGCTGCACGACTTGTGCGTCCCCATCCCGGCCGACACCGACGCCGAGACACTGGAGGCACGCCGCCTCGCCCTCGTCACGGAAGGCCAGAAGATAGCATCCATGAGACGCCTCACTGAGGCTCACCAGCGTGAAGTCGACCGCGCCGCCTTCGGTAGGCCGCCTCCCGGCGGGCCGAGCCGGGCCGGCATCGTCAAGAAGCGCGGCGCGGCCATCGCCAGCATGCTGGGGGCAGATCGCCTAGTCTACACCATGCCACTCGAGAACCTGCGTGCCGCTTAGGTGGCCGTAGACAAGCTGAACGGGCTGGGGGCCGACGATCTCCCCTACATGACTAGACGCATCCAGCAGCTGATTGACGCAGACGCCGAGCGGTATGAAGCCGGCGCCCACGCTAAAAGTCCTCCCCCACGCCGAGAGCACGGCGTGACATCCCGGACGCCGACTGCAAGCGGCGCCCGTGCAAGAAAAGACAAGGAGCCGGCTGCTAGCCGCAGTCGGACTCGGCTCACCATCGAGCGCAACGCAGAAGGCCGCCCCCGAGCTGTGGAACGACAAGGAAATCCGCCTCCTCCCCCGCCTCATGGGGAGAGATATCCCACCCCGCCGCCTGTCACGCAGCCGACTCTCGGCGGCCGACTAGGCCACCGCGAAGGAGTCGGCGAGAATGACGCCCGCCACCGGATCGACCGCCTAGCGCGATCCCTGGCGCTAGAAGAAGAAGAAGATGTCGGCCCGCCTTCCTTTGGCCCCCGCATCCGCGACGAGCCCTTCCCCAAAGGGTTCTCACTCCCAAGAGACACGCCAAAATAAAACGACTCCATGAAGCCGGAAGACTGGTTGATCGACTACTCCACCGCAGTCAGCATAGCAAACGGCAACAGGCGCGTTGCCGTGAAGTACGTCCCACTCATGCTTCAAGGCACGACACGCACCTGGTTGAACAGCCTCAAGCCCTACAGCGTCAACAGCTGGCTAGACTTCACGGAAGTCTTCATCCGCAACTTCACCAGCACATACAAGCGGCCTCCCAGGCCCCGCCAGCTCTCCTTTTGCGTCCAAGGGCCCAGCGAATCAACTCGTGACTACCTCATGCGTTGGGCCGAGCTCCGCAACTCCTGCGAGGGGGTGCACGAGGTTCAAGCCATAGAGTACTTCACCGCCGGATGCCCAGAGGGCACCCTCCTCAAGCACCGACTCCTCTGCGACGAGCCGACTACCCTCGACGAGCTGCTGATCATAGCAGACAAGTACGCCACGGCCGACTCTTCGATGAAGACCGAGCTTCGAGTGGACGCCTCTGGAAAGGTGCTCGCTCCGGCTCCCAAGACGTCGGCTGGTGACTCCAACCGACGCCCTTACCAGAACGACAACAAGCGCAAGGCCCCTATGCCACCTTCCACCAGTCGGCAAGTGGCCACCGTCGAAGATGAACAGCCCGAAGAGCAGCCCGCGCCCAAGAAGCAGAAGGGCGGCAGGCCGGCTTGGCAGCCGGCTTTCTCCTACGAGCAAACCCTTGATGCCCCCTGCAAGTTTCACAGCGGCGCGAAGCCGTCCAACCACACGACCCGGAAGTGCCATTGGCTCACGCGGATTTCCAAGGGCGAGGGGTTGCTGCCGCCGTCCAGCCCCTCAGCAACCGGCTGTTCGACCAGTAGTCGGAGCCATTCAAGATGAGTTCCCAGATGACCACGCCGCCTATGTCGTCTTCACAAGCCAAATTGAAGACAGGCGCAGCCGGCGTCGACAGCACCAAGTCAACGCGGTCGCCTCCAGCAACCCCGAGTTTATGCATTGGTCTGAGAAGCCTATCAGCTAGAGCCGGGCCGATCACCCAGAGGTGATGCCGTCTCCCGGCTCTTATGCATTGGTGCTGGACGCCACCCTCGCGACAGAAAGGCGAGCTGCCCGTTTCTCCCGTGTGCTGATTGACGGTGGAAGCAGCATCAACATACTGTACCGCGACACCATGGAGAAGTTGAACCTCAAGACGAAGCAACTCATGCCAAGCCGGACTGTGTTCCATGGCATCGTACCCGGCCTGTCCTGTTCCCCAATCGGCAAGATCAAGATGGATGTTCTCTTCAGAGACAAGGATCACTTCCGCCGAGAAGCGATCTGGTTTGAAGTAGTGGATCTAGAGAGCCCTTACCACGCATTGCTTGGCCGACCTGCCCTGGCCAAGTTCATGGTTGTGCCCCACTACGCCTACCTCGAGATGAAGATGCCGAGTTCAAAGGGGATCATCACCATAGCCGGAGACTACAAGAAATCCTCCGAGTGTGCTGCAGCCAGCAGCCGGCTGGCCGAGTCCCTCGTGATTGCTGAAGAGAAGAAGATGCTGGACCGAGTCGTGGCCATGGCCGGCAAGCAGCCGGCCCTGTCCCCTAACCCCAAGGAATATGATGCTCAAGGCTCCTTCCAGTCGGCCAAGGAAACAAAGAAGATACCTCTGGACCCGGAGAACCCGGAGAGGTTTGCTGTCATTGGTGCAAACCTGGACAACAAATAGGATGGCGAGCTCGTCGACTTCCTCCGTGAGAATCGGGACATCTTTGCATGGTCCCCAAAGGACATGCCGGGTGTTCCGAAGGATTTCGCCGAGCACAACCTACACGTCCGAGCGGACGCAAAACCAGTCAAGCAACCTCTTCGCCGACTGTCGGAGGAGAAGAGAAGGATCATAGGAGAAGAGATAGCCCGGCTCCTGGCAGCCGGCTTCATTATGGAGGTGTTTTTTCCAGAATGGCTTGCCAACCCGGTCCTGGTGTTGAAGAAAAACAATAAATGGCGTATGTGTATAGATTACACCAGCCTCAAAAAAGCCTGCCCCAAAGATCCATTTGACTTGCCACGAATCGATCAAGTGTAGACTCCACAGCCGGATGCGAGCTGTTGAGTTTCTTGGATGCTTACTCAGGCTACCACCAGATCAAGTTGGATCCAGCCGACTGCCTGAAGACCGCCTTCATCACACCATTCGGACCTTTCTGCTACCTCACTATGACATTCGGCTTGAAAAATGCCGGTGCCACTTTTCAGCGTTGCATGCAGAAATGCCTCCTCAAGCAACTCGGCAGAAATGCCCACGTCTATGTAGACGATATTGTGGTGAAGACGGAGAAGCGCGGCACCCTGCTAGAAGACCTCAGAGAAACATTTGCCAACTTGCGCCGGTTTCTGATCAAGCTCAACCCAGACAAATGCGTGTTCGGAGTACCAGCCGGCCAGCTTCTAGGCTTTTTGGTCTCCGAACGTGGCATCGAGTGCAACCCAGTGAAGATCAAGGCCATAGAAAGAATGGAGATTCCTACCAAGCTGCGAGACGTTCAGAAGTTTACCGGGTGCCTGGCCTCCCTAAACCGCTTTATCAGCCCGCTAGGAGAGAAGGCTCTCCCCCTGTACCGACTCATGAAGAAGTCCACCCACTTCGAGTGGAACGACCAAGCAGACCAAGCTTTCCACGAGTTGAAGAAGATGCTGACCACACCGCCTATCCTGGCAGCGCCGACTGAGAAAGAGCCCATGCTCCTTTACATTGTCGCGACTAGCCAAGTGGTCAGTACAGTTATCGTGGTCCAACGCCCAGAAGAAGACCGGGATCAGTTAGTCCAGAGGCCGGTATATTATTTGAGCGAAGTACTGTCCACCTCGAAGCAAAACTACCCGCACTACCAGAAGATGTGCTATGGAGTGTACTTTGCTGCCAAGAAGCTGAAGCCCTACTTTCAAGAGCATCCCATCACGGTCGTATGCACTGCCCCGCTTGCCGAGATCATAGGCAGCCGGGATGCATCCGGCCGGGTGGCTAAGTGGGCCATTGCGCTGGCTCCTTACATGATCTTCTACCAGCCCCGCACTGCCATCAAGTCCCAAGCATTGGCCGACTTCCTTGTCGACTGGGCCGAGACCCAGTACCTACCGCCGGCTCCTGACTCCACTCATTGGCGGATGCACTTCGATAGATCCAAGATGCGCACCGGCTTGGGAGCCGGCATCGTCCTCACCTCTCCCAAGGGCGACAAACTCAGATACACACTGCAAATTCATTTTGCCGCCTCCAACAATGTGGCCGAGTACGAGCCGCTCATACACGGGCTCCGGCTAGCCAAAGAGCTCGGCATACGCCGGATCCTGTGCTATGGCGACTCGGATTTGGTAGTCCAACAGTCATCCGGTGACTGGGACACCAAGGACGCAAACATAGCGAGCTATCGGTTCCTCGTCCAGCAAATCAGCGGATACTTTGAAGGATGTGAGTTCCTCCACGTGCCACGGACCGACAACGAGCAAGCAGATGCCCTGGCACGGATCGGCTCCACCCGACAAGCTATACCAACCGGCGTCTCTCTCCAACGCCTCCTCAAACCATCTGTCAAGCCGTCTCCAGACTCAGACTCCATCTTCATACTGCCTACCCCTGATGCAGCCAGATCCGACTTGGGGAACCCAGCAGGCGGCTCGGGGACTTCGACAGGCGGCCCGGGGACTGCCGTAGTCACACCCGGCTCGGGGACTTCAGAACCCGGCCCGGGGACTGCAGCAGTCGGCCCGGGGACTACAACGACACAATAGGCGGTGGACGACTCCAACTCTTCACCACCCAACCCACCCACCCGGGTCACGGTAGCCGTATTGACAATAGAAGAAATCACAGCTCCATCATGGGCCCAACCCATCCTCAACTTCCTAGTAAACAGAGAGCTGCCGACTGATGAGATCTCGGCAAGGCAAGTTCAACACCGAGTCGGAGCATACACAATAATAAACAGAGAACTTGTTAAGCGTAGCGTCACTGGAGTCTTCCAGCGCTGCGTCGAGCCAGAGAAGGGCATAGCGATCCTCAAGGACATCCACCAAGGCGAATGCGACCACCACGCGGCCTCAAGATCACTTGTCGCCAAAGCTTTCCGCCATGGTTTCTTCTGGCCGACTGCTTTGGAAGACGCCAAGGAATTAGTCAAATGCTGCAAAGGGTGCCAAGTCTTCAGCTCCAAGCAACACCTGCCGGCTTCTGCACTCAAGACCATCCCCCTCACCTGGCCCTTTGCCGTCGGGGGGCTGGACATGGTGGGCCCATTCAAGACAGCACGCGGCGGCATGACACATCTGCTTGTCGCCGTGGACAAATTCACCAAGTGGACTGAAGCGAATCCAATCAAGAAGCTGAATGGGCCGACTACCGTGACATTCATCGCAGATATCACCACCCGGTATGGTATACCACACAGCATCATCACCGACAACGGCACGAATTTTGCCAAGGGAGCACTGGCACGTTTCTGCGCGACACAGGGCATCCGACTGGACTTAGCGTTCGTTGCCCACCCGCAGTCAAACGGCCAGGTCAAGTGAGCAAACAGCCTCATCCTCTCCGGCATCAAGCCCCGACTGGTCGTACCACTGGAGCGGTCGGCTGGCTGCTGGCCCGATGAGCTGCTGGCTGTCATCTGGAGTCTGCGTACTACCCCGAACAAGTCAACCGGCTTCACTCCTTTCTTCCTTGTATATGGTGCCGAGGCTGTCATCCCAACTGACATTGAGTTCGACTCGCCTCGGGTCACCATGTACACGGAGGCGGAGGCCAAGGAAGCGCGAGAAGACGGTGTCGACCTGCTGGAAGAGGGCCGGCTGTTAGCACTCAGCCGGTCCGCCATCTACCAGCAGGGTTTACGCCGTTACCACAACCGGAAGGTCAAGCCAAGATCCTTCCAAGAAGGCGATCTTGTGCTCCGGCTGATCCAGCGAACAGCCGGCCAGCACAAGCTCTCGGCCCCTTGGGAAGGCCCATTCGTCATCAGCAAGGCCCTAGGCAACGACTCCTACTACCTGATCGACGCACAGAAGCAGAAGGCACGCAAGAGGGATGATTCCGGCAAGGAGTCGGAACAACCATGGAACGCCAATCTCCTGAGAAGATTTTACAAGATAAAAGCAGTATGTACCATGCTACCTTTTGTATTAACTACAAGACAACGGGCCCCCCGAGGCGCACTCGGGGACTACCCTCTTTTATCTATGAATGACGAGTGTCATACCTATGAATGTACTATTACATTTGATTTTCTGTCCGGCACCGGGTTCGACAAGTCGGCCCGGGGACTTGCCGCCTTGAGTTATATTAAAGTTCTACCTGCAGTCAGACAAGTAGTGTGCCGGCACCCGAGCCCTCTCTTATTGAAAGTCGCAGCTCGAAGAACCGACTGTCCGACTGGCAAGAGCCAAAGGCAGGAAAGGATGTCCACACGAAAAACGGCTAAGGACTAACGAACCTATATAACACAAGCCGGCCCCCCACCACGCCTACCGGCTGACAGAACAGCTGGCTGGCCGGCTTCCCATTCACTTTGCTACAATCCAAGAAAGCTAGAGTACTCGCCCTCCCAACCAGCCAAGCACTTCTCCAGCCACAGACTGCAGAGCAGCTGTCCGGCTGGGAAGGCGGCGGCCAAGGGAGGGCGGCAAAGGAAACAACCAAAGGATGAAAAGCAAGAACAATGGGAAGCCAAACACATGCATGATTATATTTACACAAAAGGCCTTCAACAGGCCGGCAGCCAACATAGTTTGAATACACCCCTAGTGGGTGGAACTGCGCGAACTTAACAAAATATTGTTCGAAGAGCAATAAACAGGAAAGCAAAGGCGGCGGATCAGACTAAGGGCGCAACAGGCAAGCCGGGCTGGTCGGTGGAGACGGTAGTACCGGCTGGAGGAGTGGCCAGCTAGTGAGTCTCGGCTTGATCATCATCGGCTGCAGGCGGCGCGCTCGCACGCGCCTCGTTGCTGGAGGCACGATCAAGTTGAGGCTGGCCGGTTGCTCCACCGTCTGGCACGGCGTCTTCACCATCCTCTCCCTCCTCCTCTTCGCCCCCGTCGCAGGAGTCGATCTCCTCCGCCGAGTCCTCACCATCCGCCGGGTTCAGCCCGAACCACTCCTCCGGCTGAGGAATGCCATTATCATCCACCTCAGGAGCAAAGGCGCTGGTGTCCGTGTAGTCGGCGATTGCCGAGGCGCGCTGGATGATATCCGGCCGCACCGCCTCCAACTCCTCGTCGGCCTCCTGCCGTCAGGTGGCCAGCTGGTCCAAGCTCAACTCGGGATACCGGGCTTTGACGAACTCCACCGCCCGCCTGGCGCCTGACGGAGCTGAAGAAGCCTTCCAGGCCTCGAAGCGGCCAACCGCTACCTCCAGCCAGTCGGCAGTCCGAATGGGGGTACGGGGAGTTCGCCTCGCCGGGCCAGAGGGCGGCCAGCACTTGCGCCCCAACGCGCTGAAGACGGCAGAGCATGCGGTGAGCCGGCTGGAGGCGGGCTTGGATCGCCAGAAGCTGCTCCTCAAGCGACCGACGAGCATTCGGCGCGATCTCCACACCGGCTTGCCTTCGTGCCTCGCGGTGGGCCTCGACGACCTGATTGGCGACGGTAGAGTAACCAGGGAAGTACTCTGCACAAGAAAGAAAGGAAGAGAAAAACACAAAGTCAGAGAATGGACCAAATGGCAAGCGGTAAGCAAGAAACGAAGAAGAAGGCGGCCTACCGTCAACCAAGTCTTCGATCTGGCCGTAGCCGCTGATCAGCGACTGCCTTGCCTCAGCCCACCTCGCCGCCTCGGTCTCGTACTCGGCCTGGAGGGCGGCCTCGCTGTCCTGCACCGCCTTCAGGGCCGTCTTGTGGCTCTCCTCCTGGTCGGCCAGCCTCTTGACCAAGCGGTCACGCTCCTGACAAAGGCGTCGAACTCGGTTTCCTTGGCGCGAAGGGCGGTCTAGGTCCCACCCAGATGCCCCCTCAGGCTGGCATTGGCCTCTGCAGATATGGCAAAGAAGAAAAAAGCAATAAGAAAGAAGTCGCCAGGAAAGATCCGACCCGACTGCTCAGCAGTCGGCCCGAATCTCGGGGACTACACCCAGTGGGTGCGCTGACGCGCCCCCACGTGAGATAAAAGATGAAGCACTTACTCCGGCTCTCAGTTAGATCAGTGGTCTTCTGGGTCAGCTCCCGAGCCTAGGAGTTGAAGGCAGCCACGCGGAGCTTATGGTAGTCCTTTGTCCCGAACAAGAGCAAGATAAGCAATCAAAGTCTACTAAGAAGTTCCAAGCCACCTGCTCAGCAGCCGACTCGGAACTCGGGGACTACACCCAGTGGGTGCGCTGACGTGCCCCCACGGAAGAAATCAAGATCAAGAAACAGAAAAGCAGGAAGACTCACCGAAATGGCCGCCCGTGTCGCGAGGAACTCTTCATTGTACTGCCTCAGCACGGCGGCCTGGGACTGAAGCCGGTTCCGGACTTCTTGTGCCACCACGTTCACCACGGCCGTCCCACCACCCGGTGTCCACCCCGAGCTGGCGCTGGCTGTCTCCAGATCCTGGGTCGACGAGCTAGAGCCCGCGGCCTTCTGCGGGTCCGGCGCCGAAGTCGCCTTCCCCGCGCGCTGGCGTGATGGCGACCGGATCACCAGGTCCGTCCTCGCAGCCGGCTCACCTCCAGCCGGCCGCACGGGCGACGCATCAAGCCGGCTGCCTCGGTCCGCCCCAGTCGGTGATGGCAGTGCCGCCTCCCACTTCCGGACGACGACGTCGACCTCCTCCCTCTCCATCCCCGGCAGGTCGCCACCGGCTTCCTCCGGCGGGGGCTCCGGGATCTCGGGCGCCACGACACGTAGGGGGGTGACAAGCAAGGCCCCCGCCGCTGCCGCTGCGGCTGCAGCCTCCGCCTGAGCCTTGGCCACCGCGTCGGCTTGTGCCTTCGCCGACTCCTCCGCCATCTCCTGCGCCGCCTTGGCAGCGGCCGCCCTCAGCTCCTCCGCCTCCCGCTCCTCCTGCGCCTCCCGCGCGTTCCGCTCCATTGCCGCTTGAAGCTCGGCACGGTGGTCCACGCGGCGGGTGCTTGCAGATCCTCCCGCTGATCCAACCACTGAGGCGGCAGCGATCCGCTCAAGAGAGACCGGAGCCCTGTTTGATAATTCAAGACAAGGATTCAAAAATCGACAAGAAAAGAAGAAGGAATATGCAAGAGAATCGACACTTACGCCGAAACATTTTGCGGCTGCATCACCACCTTGCGGAAGCGGGCCGCCTTCGTGGCCGCCTCATCCCGCCTGGTCGCCGCCGCCCCGCTCTTGGGATTCTTCGGCCGACTACCGAACAAGCCCGACGCGGCCCGGCGCTTCTGCGCGCCGCCTCGAGCAGGCGGCGCGGCGGATGAGCCCGCGCCATGGTCGGACGCCGGCTGGCGGCGCGGGACGATTTCCGCCTCATCGTCATCCGGCCAGTCGTCGAAGCTGGCTCCAAGCCCTAAGCCGCCTGCTTCGCCGCCTCCTGCCTCGGTGTTATCGTCCATAGCGGCTGCCCCCAAGTCGGGGTCCGCCAAGTCATGCTCCGCCCGGTCGGGGATAAATTGGTGATCCGCCCCCGCTGACTCGGCCGCGGGTCGAAGGAGAGGGCTCTGCCAAGACGTGCCGACTGGTCAGAGTCGGCCAAGAAAAACTTGGTGACAAAACTAAAAAAGAGAAGATAAAGAAAGCATACCATAGGCGGAGGATTGGCACGGGAGTACGGCTCCTTGCCAAACTACCACTCTGCGGAGAGCTTGCAATTCGCGAGATAGTTCACCATGTGAGCCACCTCGTCATGAGGCATCTCCTTGGTGCACATCCGACTCGGATCGAGTTGGCCGCTCATTTGACAGATCAAATGAGAGCGGCCTTGAAGTGGGAGCACCCGGCGCACCACGAAGGCGGCCAGCAGGTCGGACCCAGTCAGGCCCTCCGACTGGATCATTACCCGGAGTTGGACGACGGCGGTGGCTCCAGCCGGCGACAGCGTCCTGGCCCGATAGGACCACTGGGGCCGCCTCCCAGCCGGCGGGCCGGCTACGTAAGCCGGCAAATTGACGTAGTCGCCTTGCGGGGTGACGTTCTTCACGTAGAACTACGATTTCTGCCAGAGCTTCACCAACTCGATCAGCGTGATGGCAGGGAAGGGGTTGTCGGCTGCCGGCCTCCGCACCGCGATGAAGGCGCCGCTCTGAGCCGGCACGCCGTGCATGCGGGTGCTGAGCTTGGATTGGAAGAATCCCCCCCAGAGCTCGAGGGTGGGAAGGACGCCGAGGAAGCCCTCGCACAGAGTGACAAAGGCGGCCAGCAGCACCACCGTGTTTGAAGTGAGGTGGTGCGGCTGGAGCTGGTAGAATTCGAGGAAGGAGCGGAAGAAGGCACTCGCGGGCAGGCTAAGGCCGCGCAGGAAGTGCGAGCGGAAGATTACCCGCTCGCCTTCCTCCGGCGCCGGCGAGATCTCCTTCTTCGGTGCAAGACGTTCCCGCACCTGGTCCTCGCCGGGCAGCCGCCGCGTCTTGCGGAGGAAGTCGATGTGGTCCGCGTGGACGTTGGAGCCGTCCCAGTCTCCGCGGTGCTGCATGACGGCGGGAAGCTGACGAGAAAGGGTGCGGCGACGGCGAAACCACGGCCCCGCGGCGGCGAAACTGCGGGGTAGTGCGAAGACTAGAGGGACGGCGCGGCGGCGAAGGGCTGCTACAGGGGAGAAGGAAAGGAAGAAAATGGCGGAGCGAGGGTGAGCGTGCGAGCGCCCGCCGCTCCCCCTCCTCCCCCTACTTATAGCCTCGTGCGGCGTAGCTGAGGAGGCGAGGCGTGGGGGGAACGTGGGATTAACTGCGCCTACTCCCCCACATCCCGCGATTATTGCGCCCTAACGACGTGCAAAAACTGCCGTCGGAAGGCGAGCGGCCCGCTTTGGGCCACAGAGAATCCATGCCTGGGCCTAGGCGTGGGAGTGGTGGGCCCCGGCCTGTGGCGGCGTCCCGTCGCACGCGTGGGCTGGCAGGCTTTTTTCAGCCGGAGCTTGCCACATGGCGCGCGGGCGGCAAGCGGCCGGCCCGCAACCCGGCGTGCACACCAGCCGCCTCCGGCCTTCAGACTTCAAAATCTCGCCAAAACGGCGCACCCAACCGAAGCCGGCTCCTAGCTGCTGGCTCTTCAAGATAGGAAGCTGACCGAGCTTCTCGTCCTCTTCTCAGCCTCGAAGCCCAACCAGCTTCGGGGACTACTGTCGGAGTAAATGGCCACGGGTAGCCTAACCGACTCCCCCTGGCTCTTCGAAAAATTATCAGGCCGATCGGGCCTTCAAGCATCCAAAACACAGGGCCGCCTTCCCCTGGTCGGCTATCTCATAGGCCGACTACCGGAAGGGGACCCGACCTCAAAAACCTTCCCGAAGATAACCATAAGATGGCCGACTCCCAGACGCCGGCCACAAGAAGACCGACTCCGAGAAGCCAGCCGCAAGAAGACTGACTCCCGGAAGCCAGCCAAGACTGCACCCTCAAGGGCTGCACCCACATAATGGTGATGAGACGGGGCGTGGCCACAGTACAGCCTGCCACCCCGAATCCCGAAGCACGCATGGCCACAGTGCGCCGTACGGGTCAGCCATCCCCCGTCCGGCGCGGCACTGGTTCCATGTTGACCGTGACGCCACCCACGACAGGCGCCAGTACGGCCCGCGGGCGGCGGGCCCCTTCAGCCAGAAAGATGCTCGAAGGCGGCCAGGCCTCCCCTAGTTGGCCTAGGGCATAGCCGGCTCCCAATAGCCGGCTACCTCCCTCCCTCGAAGTATGTCCGTCATTAAGGAGACAAGACGAGGTAAGGCTACAGTGAGAGCCCGCCAGGCGGCGGCACTGTAGCCATGCTTACCTCGACAAAACCCTCGTCATCAGGGGTGAGGCAACAGTACCCAGCCACCGACAAGACCCCCGGGCGGTGGGGCCGGCCTGTCGGCCAAGAGGCCGGCAGCCGGCGGGGCCCACAAGTCGGCGGGCCCCAACGGCCGGCGGAGAAGCCGACGAACACAGACACTGACGGCTGGGACCCGCGCCCAGCCGGATTACCATTGTATCCCTGGGGGGTAGGCCTATATAAACCCCCCAAGGCACCCATGCAAAGGGTTGATCTCTGAGATAGTTTTACACACCACGTAGAGGGGAGAGGAGAGCTAGCCTTGCCCTTCTTCCTCCTCTAGCCAAACAGCTCAAGGAGCACTTGTAGCTACTTGTGTTGATCTAGTGATCATGCGGAGACCCCGCAGAGCAGGACTAGGGGTGTTATCTCCACGGAGAGCCCCGCACCTGGGTAAGATCCGCCGGCGTGCATGTCTTCGCCTTATCCCGTTTCCAGGCACCGGCAATGTCTTACTGGCTCCCACAATGATAAGCCACCCGTTGGCATATGTCGCACCTACCACCCGACAACGTCATGGCGGGTTATCACAAATCCAGAAGATGACGTCATGGCGGGTTACAAATTTTCGCACAATGAAGAGCAGAAGATTTTCTATAAGCGTTGAAGATTGACATGAACTAGTCCAAATCAATCTGGGGCCTAATGTTGGGGATATAACTATTAGGTATGACCCGCCCAGGAGGGGCCGGGTTATACCTATGGCGATTCATGAAGCCCAAGACAGCCCTGGAAGATGGCGGTTCAGTTAAGGGCCCAAGGCCCAAAGGCGACTCAAGGCCCGTAGATATAAACTGCCATATGTACATAACTTGTATTGTAAGGCACGGATAGTTAGAGACCGAGCCGGACACTGTTTATGAGCCGGCCGGGACTCTGTGAGCCGCTGGGCGTCGACCTCTGTATATAAGGGACGACTCGGCAGCGGTTCAGGACAAGTAACATCAGATCGAAAGCTAGGTCAAGCAGATTCGCTCCCTAGTAATCGAAACATAAGCAATACCACCTCAAACTGGATTAGGCCTTTACCTTCACCGCAAGGGGCCGAACCAGTATAAACCCTCGTGTCCTTTGTCCCATTTTAACCCCTTTAAGCTTGCTATTTGCGATGGCTCCACGATTAAGTCCTTTCACTAGGACATCTGCTGTGACAATTCCACGACAGAAATAGTTCGTCTGGATCAACCGTATGCCCAGCATCGCACACGCAAGTAAAATCTGAACCATCTTTTATGTACACGCCATCGCAAACGTTTTGCATCTTTTTTGACGTTTTTTTACATCATCGTTTGCGATTCATGCATCGCACACAGTTTCGTCAAAAGGTCTCTGGTCGTAGTGTCGCGTTAGCAGCATCCTGCAGTAGTGACTGTGGCTATCACAATGTAAAGTGCATAAGTAAAGGGCTCACGTAAGAGACAACGAGGCACGCGGAGACGACGATGTATCCCGAAGTTCACACCCTTGTGGATGCTAATCTCTGTTTGGAGCGGTCTGGAGGCACAATGCTCCCCAAGAAGCCACTAGGGCCACTATAATCTCCCCACGCCCTCGCACAATGCAAGATGCCGTGATTCCACTAAAGAACCCTTGAGGGTGGTCACCGAACCTGTACAAATGGCAACCCTTGGGGGTGGTCACCGAATTCGTACACTTTGGCAACCCTTGGGGGCGGTCACCGGTACCCGTCAAATTGCTCGGGGCGATCTCCACAACCTAATTGGAGACCCCGACGCTTGCCCAGAGCTTTACACCACAATGATTGAGCTCCGAACACCACCAACCGTCTAGGGCGCCCAAGCACCCAAGAGGAACAAGCTCAAGGGTACCAAGCACCCAAGAGTAATAAGTTTCTCAACTTGTAACTTCCATGTATCACCGTGGAGAACTCAAACCGATGCACCAAATGCAATGGCAAGGGCACACAGAGTGCCCAAATCCTTCTCTCTCAAATCCCACCAAAGCAACCAATGCTAGGGAGGAAACTGAGAGGAAGAACGAAGAAGAGAACACGAAGAACTCCAAGATCTAGATCCAAAGGATTCCCCTCTCATAGAGGAGTAAGTGATTGGTGGAAACATAGATCTAGATCTCCTCTCTCTTTGCCCCAAAAAAACTAGCAAGAATCCATGGAGGGATTTGAGAGATAGCAAGCTCGAAGAAGGTCAACAATGGGGGGAGAACACGAGCTAGAAGGATAAGGCTCTATGGGGAAGAAGACCCCCTTTTATAGGTGGGGAAATATCCAACCGTTATCCTCATTCTCAGCCTGCAGCGGGCGGTACTACCATTCAAGTGAGCGGTACTACCGCTTGCGCGGACGGGCGGTACTGCCGCATGGCCCAGCGGTACTACCGCTGGGACCACGCTTGAGAGAACCCTCGAGCGACACTAGTAGCAGAGGTAGGTGTGGTACTACCACTAACGAGCGGTACTACCGCTGAACCCGGCACGAGAACTGCATGTTCCGAGTCATGGCGGTACTAGAGCGGCACAGGAGCGGCACTGCCGCTTGAGGCTCTCGGCGGTACTACCGCTACTGCAGTGGTACTACTGTCTGTGGCCCTTGGCGATACTGCCGCTCCAAGCCACGGTACTACCGCTGACTCCATCCAATGCCACTTCCAAGCAAAACATATGCTCCAGAAAAACTAGAACTGCCACAACTTCTGCAAATGAGCTCCGAATTGAGCAAACTCAAGCTTGTTGGATAGATGAAGACGAGTAGCATCCAACAGCGACAAGGGAGGTATGCCAAGATATAGAAGAGTGAAACCTCCAACAGAGAAGAACCGGCATAACCTCCAGCATCGAAAACATCATAGAAGATGCATGTGAACTCCGTTTTTGATGAAATCGAGCTTGTCATCGATATGATCATAAGCTCTAAGACTCACAAAGAGAACCGACAAAAACCCCCCAACATCGAAAAACATCATAGAAGATGCATGTGAACTCCGTTTTCGATGAACTCGAGCTCGTCATGAAAATGACCATAAGCTCTAAAACTCACCAAGAGAAATACCAAACAAGAACCAAGAAAGATGATGCAAGGATGCAATGGTTTGAGCTCTCTACGAACGATACGATCAAGGTACTCATCGGGAGCCCCCTCCCTTGATAGTACGGAAACTGGTCCTATAATCCGGTCTCTCAACAACCACCATGAGACCGGTAAAACATAAACCTATCAAGGGCTAACCTTTGCCTTGCACATAGTCCACTTGAGCTAGATGATGACGATCTTGACTCCCTCAAGTTGGACCACCTTTCTTGATAGTGTGGGTCGATGAATACTAGTTGATTGCTCCCCCATACTCCACTACGGGAGAGCCACTCTTTGGCACATCTTCACAAGTCCATTGACACCACAATGGACGGCAAGCTTCAAGGATGATCTCTTCATGATGCTCCACTTGAACTTGCACACCGTAATCTTGATGAAGATCGCCACTTGATGTCATCCTCCATGGGTTGTATGAGATCTTCCTCTTGATGCAAACCCATGGAAACAAACCTAACCCCACATAGAACTCAGACATAGATCATGGGTTAGTATACAAAGCGTAATGGACAATGCTTACCATACCATTGGATCACTTGATCCTTCTCGGTACATCTTGTACGCTTTGTGTGTTGATCAACTTGATTCACTCTTGACTTAGTCTTGATCAACCATGTATCATGTCTTCTACATGACCACTCTTTGGATAATTCCTTGAATAGCACATTTGTCAACATATAAACTCCTTGAAACCAACAAATGGACTTTAAGAAATTCCTATGGACAAATCCTCCAAATATAACTCAAGACAACCATTAGTCAATAGAGAATGTCATCAGTTACCAAAACCTCACATGGGGGCACCACATGTTCTTTCACGATGTAACCTCTTTATTATGTTGTAGTCTTTGCTTAAATATTGTGCTTTATGCTACGTATTATTATCTAATGATGTGTTTCCATCCTATGATGTTTGAGTAGATCCCTTTTATCCTATGGGTTAATTGAGGTATGGTGTGATTAATATGAGTTCTATGTTAATATGGCTATCCTATGGTGCCCTCCATGTCGCGCAAGCATGTGGGATTACTACTATAGGATGTTGCAATATGTTTATGATTTGCTTACTATCAGGGTTGCATGAGCGACAGAAACACAAACTCGGGTAAGCGGGTTGTTGCTTATGGGATTAAAGAGGAATTTACACTTAAGGGTATGGTTGGGTTTTACCTTAATGATCTTTATTAGTTGTGGATGCTTGCTAGAGTTCCAATCATAAGTGCATGTGATCCAAGTAAGGAAAGTGTGTTAGCTTACGCCTCTCCCTCATTGCATATAACAAGTATCATGCATGTCATATTCAATTGTCTATGGACAATATTTCTCATTTTTCTACAAAAGCTCTCTACTAAACCAATTAACTTTTATTATCTTGTAAAGTACTTCTATTTTTATTCTTGCAAAGTAGTTTTATTCTTGTTCTAGATAAAGCAAACGTTGGTGTGCGTAGAGTTGTATCGGTGGTCGATAGAACTTGAAGAGAATATAAATTCTACCTTTAGATCCTTGTTGGGTTCGACACTCTTATTTATCGAAAAACTTCAATCCATCCACTATCACTAGTGCATAAAAGCCTAGCTATGGCATGGCAAAAATGGCCTTGCTGGCGTGGACACCTCACGCCACCAATATGGTGTCATTGTTAAAAAATAGTGGTGGCGTTGGATCCCACGTCAGCAATATTCTACATGTTGATGGCATACCATGTGGACAATGCCAGCAGTAAGAATATCTTACCACTGTCGTGCCTTGTTAGCCAACCCAATGCCAACAAATTGATTTTCTGCTAATAAAAAATATTCTACCTCACAAACTAAATAATTCTACTTAAGTCAACTTCACAAACTAAATAGTTCTACTTAAGTCAACTTCACAAACTAAATATATACTCATCAACTTAAGTTAAAGAACTACATAAGTCTACTTAAGTCTACTCTTTCTCAAGGATTAGCTTCACCTAGTGAATCTTCTTTCTATTGCTCTCTCCGTCCTTTTTGAAATGAGCTATGTCCATCTTGAGCTCATTCCTCTCTGCCCTGAGGAGTTTTCTCATCTACTTCAGCATATTCCTCTCCTCGATCAGCTTATCCTCTTGTCCCTCGGCTTATTAGTCTTCTTAAAGAGATCAACACTCTCATTCACCAGCTGACCCTTCTCCGCCTTCAGCGAGGCATTCACCTCTTGCAGGCTCTTGATGGTATACTGATGAGCCTCTAACAGATCTTTGTTGAGCATCTCCACATGGTATACCTCCTCTTTCTTGCCTCCAGAATTGACCATGACCTGATGCACTTTAATTTGTTAGACAAATAAATAGTGTTGTCTCCTATATCAAAGTATTTTTAAAGTATGTCAAGAATACTATAGTACTTTGAGGACCAATTGAACTATGCAACAAATGAAAATTATTTGAACTAGAGTATATGATGAATGCAACTAAGAGAATATATGAACTAGAGTATGAACATGTGTATTAACTAAAAAATATATGTCTTTTGCAATTTAATTTCATATCACATGACATTTGTTGTTTATGTATCATGGCAAATTATCTCTCTTTTGCAGCATGGCATTTTTTTATAATGGAACATGGCAACTCAAGTTCATGCATAGAGCATGGCAAATATAGTTTACGATGCATGTCAAATTCTATTATGTTCATAGCTGTAATATATGATATATGACTGATACGTCTCCAACGTATCTATAATTTTTTATTATTCCATGCTATTATGTTATCAATCTTGGATGTTTTATATGCATTATTATGCTATTTTGTATCATTTTTTGGCACTAACTTATTAACCTAGTGCCCAGTGCCAGTTGTTGTTGTTTTTCTTCTTTTTGTCTTTACAGAAAATCAATACCAAATGGAGTCCAAATGGAACGAAACTTTTTCTCAATTTTTCTTGGATCACAAGACGCCATGGAAGCTTCAGGAGGAGGCCAAAAGTACCACGAGGTGGCCACAAGCTCAGGGGGC